>NC_142526.1:28737671-29037671 GCF_964205215.1 Stylophora pistillata | reverse complement strand
TCTCGCGCATCTTACTACCCTTCAATATCCGCGTCGCCCACAAACCCATCACCACACTACGTCAGTTACTAACCAACGTTAAAGACAAAAACGAACCGAGGAAGAGACAGGGAACGATTTATAAGATCACTGATGGTTCCGACTGCCAAGCCTCCTACATCGATGAGACTGGCAGCAACCTCACAACAAGACTGACTGAACACAGACGGGCGACGAGGAAAGGTGATGTCAGCAATCACATTGCTGAACACCATCGACTTACCAACCACAACATTGACTGGGACTCTGCGCAATGCCTAACCTACAGCACTGACTATTTTCAACGACTGACTCTGGAAAGCTGGTTTACTAACTTAGAACAGACTCCCCTAAACAGATGTCAACAACTACCCGCTCCATACAAACGACTCATTCACGACATAAACATCACAAACGACCGAAAAAGAACGACCTAACTTTACCGACAGATCGAAACAGACCAATCACGACCGACTTACGTCACTTGAGTCTTACAGCCAATAACATCACGGCAAAACCAACCGATCATTTCACACGAACTGGAATAAGAACATTCTACTGACAACAATCATTCACTTGACTCTGATGATGACTTCCGCACAGGTTGTCGAAACGTCAGTCACTACCATCGACAACAGTCCTTCTCAGGACTACACTCACCCGGACGATCAGACTACACCTTCACATGTTACCCCCGGGTTCAAACCATTTACTGCATTCAGTTCATCCATTTTACCCTGCATGGGAAAATTTGTCTTTATTATCTTGCATCTCTTGCGAGTCAATAAACACTAATTAACATTATCCTTTCTTTCGATAACACAGTGGTATTAATGTGGGCGAAATACAAAATAGAAAATAGGCTGATTAATTAACTCGAATACTCAATTATTGATATCTTGACGCCAAATAAACGATAGCCCTTACCATGCAAGTGTTAATGTGTGAGGTCAATAATAAATCTACCACTAGACCAAGCTAGCCACACTTAATATTCACCAGCAAGAGAATGCGAAAAGATGTCACACTTTTATCTGTTGATATCGAAACATATTTGAGATTAAAAGAAAGGACGAAATTGAGAGTACAGTAGGTTACCGTGCGTGATAACTATTAGCAAGGAACCCCCTGGAGAGCGACAAAAAAAAAAAAAAAATTCGAAGAGCCTTGTGTATTTCGAAACTATGTGATCAGAATATCTTACGTTGTGTTTAAAATACTCCAAAGGCAAAGCTGAACGGATTTTTACTGAAGAGTAACGTCGAATTATTTCCTTTCAATGAGACGTATAATAACAAAAAAAGCCTAATTTTTACAACGTTTGATGTCTGCCGGATTACAGCTGCCAAATGACGAACGAGCGATAATGTTAAATACGAACCTCATACAAAAAAATATTCAGCAACTTATGGTTTGTGGACCACCAATCCATGATTCCTTTGTTTTTGGAGCAAATTACTTTGAGTTGAAATTGCCTCTCAGTGTTGAAGGAGAAAATATAGGAAATAATCTTCCACGTATATTCAAGGTCGATAATCAAAGAATAATTAAGAGTGGTCGTCTGTAAAAATCGAGCAGAGGTGTTGAAAATAAAAAAAATTGAAATTTTTTCAAACTTTGCCAGAACATAGCTATGAATGGCCTTAGTTACGGAAAAATATCAAAAATGCCGAAAAAGAAATTATTTTGGGAGAACACGTACGGTATCCTCGGAGATCCCAGGGGCTGTGAGTCGATTTCAAGTTAAGGGCAGAAGAGCCCCTGGGGACATTGTCTTGCAAGACTAGTTCCAAACGGTCGCAGTCGTTCTGTCATCTGATTGGTACCAGAAAATCCTTGTGTTTTTCTGCCCAATCAGAGTGAAGTGTGCTTTAGAGTCCTTTCGTGTGTTTTAACACGCACATATATAAGAAGCTCAGTTGCTCGCTTTGGTTGTTTGGGCCGTGCGACGGAGACTTGCTCGAGGTGAAAAGTGTCAGTCTCAGCACACATTGTAAGAGAAGTCAATCAGATTGTCCGCAAAAATCTCACCGGAAATTATACTGAATACTTTCGCAAGTATCATAAGAGAACGTGTACAAAAGTTTGCGAGTTTCGTATAAAACACGATGGTTGCAGGCGTTGATATGTTGCTTTAAACGTTAAACGAGATGTAAGCTTAAATCTTTCTAGATATTTTGTACAATCTGCTGTGACTGAAACTTTTCCAATCTCATGAAGTTATTTCGTCTTACGGGCCACGCAGGTATGTCGAGCAACTGGCGCTTATGCTTACGTAGCTTTCTGTACACGCCAAAAATGATCTAATCTTTGCTTTGTAGTGAAGTCTTTCACAATATGGCCAAAGTTACAGAGAACGTTAAGTTCGTGGACGACCTCCAGCAAGCGCCTACAGAAAGCTTAGCTGTGTTTCCGGTTAGCTAATTGAAATCTGAACAAAAACTAATTATTGAGAACATCGTGGGAAGGAGAGATGTTTTCAAACAGTTACCGAAAGGGTTTGGAAAGAGTTTAATCTTTGAACTGGTGCCTAGAGTGTTCAAATTCTTGAGCTCGAAAGGCCACGGATTCTCTTCTACTCCCTTGGTCATTGTCATTTCACCTCATTTGTCGATTGTTGAAGACCAAGTTAAATACCTTTTATCATTGGGAATCGATGCTGCTTTCATTGGGGAAAACAAAACCAAAGACAAGGAAATAGTTGATGGAAAGGGCGGGTTTGCTTCATTGTAAATTTCAGCTTAGTACAGGGTTATCTACCCACATCTAATAAGCAAAAGTTTCCACGCTTAGCTTTTATTACTTTTTTTTTTCACGCGAAGATTAGATTAGATTTTGGCGCGCACAGAAAGCTGCGTAAGCGCCAGTTACTCGACATACCTACGTGGCCCGTGCGACGAAATAGCTTCACGGGATTGCAAAAGTTTCAGTGACAGCAAATTATACAAAAAATCTACACTGGTAGAAAGATTTAAGCTTACATCTCGTTTAACGTTTAAAGCGATAGAGGTATGGTAGAAGAGTTATGTGGTAGAAAACCAGGTTTCAAAACAACCGCTTAAATCAAATGAAATCGGTAAAATAACGACACCAGGAGCAAACAACACACGTATGGAACAAGGTTATGGGGCGCCAAATGTATTTTTATTATTTAGAGTAGTTATTTGTATATAACCAAAACAAGTATGGTTATATGTAAATAACCACAGTGCAGTTTGGTTATTTATAAATAACCAAAGCGAGACATTGGTTATTTAGTAAATAACCAAAACATGAATGTAGTTATTTGCTAAATAACCGAAATTGAAAAGTGGTTATTTGCTAAATAACCAAAACAGAAAATTGGTTATTTGTAAATAACCAAAACTGAAAATTGGTTATTTGCTAAATAATCAAAACTGAAAATTGGTTATTTATTAAATAACCAAACTGAAAATTGGTTATTTGTAAATAACCAAACTGAAAATTGGTTATTTGTAAATAACCAAAACTGAAAATTGGTTATTTGCTAAATAACCAAAACTGAAAATTGGTTATTTGTAAATAACCAAAACTGAAAATTGGTTATTTGCTAAATGACCAAAACTGAAAATTGGTTATTTGCTAAATAACCAAAATGGAAAATTGGTTATTTAGCGCAAAATTGGTTATTTACCTAATTTGGTATGGACACGTAATAACCACGTGGTCTGTTTTCCCGCTCATTTCCTGCAGTGCATTGCATGCGTCGATCTCTTTCAACATGGCATCTAACGATGATATGGTGGCCAGAATTTCTGCTGCAGCGTGTAATGCACTTAGAAATTCTCAGCAACAGGTACGTCTCAAGGCAGATAGCTGGCGGTGTGTTGTCTTCCGAAATGTTGAAATGTCTTGTCGTTGTAATTTGTTTATTTGTCAGTTTGTTTGAATAGGGACGTTCCATTTTTATTCTGTTCCCCTATGGATGAGTATCCTCGGCAGACAACTAGTAGGAATCCGTTTTCAAAGAGACCAACAATGATGATGGGGTAGGAAAAGTTTTTTTTCCGACATAAAAGCGAGGTGGTAGAAATCTGTTCATCCATAGGGTGAGATACGAATGAAAATGGAACGTCCCTATTCCAACAAACTGATACAAAAAATGCAAAAACATAAACAAGCTCACCTCGTTCAAGCAATCCTGAACGATAGAATCTACTTCGTATTCGTTTAGTCGTTTTATCCCATATTTAGCACAAAACAATCGCACGTTTCTTTCTGAAAAGCCTCTTGTTACTTTTGGAAAGTTTTGTGTGAGAACCTTACCGACGTGTTTGTACGTTTTATTGGCTTCAATGAGATTCCTTATTAAAGTGACATTGCTTTCCATATATTCCGCCATATTTGTCTCTTGACTAGCGGGTCAGTCAATTCAAGCAAAACAAATGGCGCTAAACGGTTGACATCTGTCAATCAGTAGAATTTAAAACGGCTTTCAAATATAGTTTGAAAATGCCGTTTATTTTCAAAGGTACCTTTTTCGCACTTATGAGAACATCGCTTCCAACCGCAAAAAAGGTACCTTTTTTGCTCTTTTGATAGGAACGTTTCTAAAAAGCAAAAAAGATATCTTTTTCGCGCTTTTGAAGAGATCGCTTCAAATTGAAAAAAAGTTACCTTTTTCGCACTTTAAAGTTTTGTTTAATAAGGTGAGAAATGGATGAAAAGCGGACAATATTGACGTTAAAATATTTCCACTCGAACGCTTAAAATACCCGCCCTTTTTTCTTTAAAAAGGTACCTTTTTTTAACTTTTCACCTAATCGACTAGCATTAACAAAAAAGCTAACAATTTTGCAGAGAGGTAATTTTTCTGCTCTTTTCAATCAGGAGAGTTGATCTTTCTGTAAAAAAGCAGAATTGCCGGAACCTTTTACTGATAAAACAGCAACACCACAACGCGCGAATTCCGTTCCGCTTCGCATACTTCTGTCACGCACTCCCCGTAAATAAATATCCGCGAAATTCGCCCGCACTGATAACAGTTTGGCGTGTTGGACAATAAATAGCTTATTAGACGTTTTGTTGTGTAGTATCGCTGAGTATTTTTACTCGCTATTTGTATTTTGACGAGCCCTACGGGCTCGTCAAAATACGGCACAACTCGTAAAAATATTCAGCGATACTACACAACAAAACCTCTAAACAGATATATCTGTTAAGCAATAGTGAAAATCAGACCTGAAAAAATTCAGGCCTGTACGGGATTCGAACCACTGACCTATATATCTAAGTACTGACCTCTTAGACTAACAACAAATGCGACCCACTGGTATTTAATGAGCAAGGCTGGAATTCATGGATACTCAGAAAGATTGTTTTTAAAGCTAACGAAATCAGAGCTTTTAAGTGTTTTTCGACGGAAGATTTGGCGGGAAGATGACAAATTATTTGATCTCTTCCGGCTTACAAGGAGTCTCAGAGGTCTCCTTTACAATGTCCGGAGAAGAGGGGTTTGTTGAAGTCCTAAATATAATAACTTTCCTAAATGTAATAAAGTTTTAAAGGTAATATCACTTAGTCCTTAATGTAATGTAATAACATTTGGTCCTAAATCTAATAAGCCTCCAATGGAATCGTTTGACTGCGCTAGTGCATTGTTGTTATTAGCGGACACCCGCACTGAGGTGTTCAAGCGACATCTGTTGCACCGAAAATCCTCTGACCAGTATTCATGTCACATTGCGGGCTCGCTGATATCAATTAGCATCTTTTTACCTGCTAGTCGCAAGTCGAGTAGCACTGGCTGGAGACCGTTATACTGACAGCATGAACTGACAGCTGGCTAAACAATGAGTACGCTGACCAATACCTTCATATATCACTGGCTCAGACTCTTAAGTACAATAGATTTTGGACAAATGTGATAATGTTATACTTGTGTGATCAGTGACGGAGGTACCAGTCTTAAACCAAATTAAAAACTTAGACAAGGAAGTTTGCAGACTTGTAAGTCGGACAATTTGCAGGCTCGGATATAAATTTTTTGTCTTTACTTTCTCGACCAGACCTTGTTAGCATGCGCATTTTGTTTCCCGATTCGGGCCTTGTGACAGCCCTCTAGAGAGTTAATGCCTATAAGAATAGAGACAAGATGATTTTTCTCCCCAAGAGAACATAATTAGGGCCAATCATGTTCTCTTGACCTTGAAATGCATGCAACAAATCCAACAAACAAAAAAGTTATTGTACGGATCTGCATCAAATTATATACTCAGTTGCTTACATTTAACAGGTGTAAATGAAAAGAAGCTGCTGACCAGTACATTCAAAATGGTTATTTATGTCAAAGGCTGTAAATGATGTCCCGGTCCCCAAAAACTCACGCAAAAATTTGTGCTCTTGCTTTCCCAGAAATGTAAGTAAAACCAATCGTGTAAGCCGTTTTTTAATGGTCTACTAATTGATTTAAAGAAAAAAAAGGAGACATGGTTTGCTCGACGCGTTGATCTCCTCAACGATCAAACATTAGATAACAAAAATAACCTGACTCTGAAACAGACTTTTCTTCTTCGGAATCGGCACTATGAGACTGACATGCGCGTAAAGAGCAGAACTTTTCCGTTTCAAATTAACTGTCAGTAACACAAAAGATTTGCCCATTAACGTTGTATCGATTGGTTGAACTTACTTGGAAAAGATTCTTGAGTTCATATGGCAACGAAGTTTTGACTGGTGATGATAAAAATAGCAATAAGGGCGAAAATCATTTTACGAGCCCGTGAAATATTTCCGGAAGTTTTCTTTGAGATCTACATCGAATGTAGCACGCTAATACTTGCTTTGATTCAACATCATGATGAGATTTACTATCTTAGCCACTATAGTTTTAACATTACTAGCAGTATTGTGGGATAGGTCTGTGGCCCATAAAGATCATGAAAACTCTGAAGGGAACAGGAAACCCTCTGCTTTAGTAGACGACGTCTATGAAGCCCTCATCGACCTTGCGTGCAGCTGCTGTGTGATACTGGAGAGCCGGCGAAAGGGAGTATCCATCTAAGAAGACCATGGTGATAAGGCACCATATTGCGAGGGACGTCGAATGTTAAAATCCTCAGAAGTAAACAAAGTAGTGGTTGAGGAATTTGAAAGGAAGAAAGGATCTGGTGCGGGGATGCTGGCTTTCTCTCTGAGGGACAACCTTTTTGGAAGAAAGTCGAACTAAAACCATGAGAAAGGAAATTTAGTGTACTTAGAAAGTAATCCGTGCGAAAGCGGCGGCTTCCCTCTTTAGGAGTACTTGGCAGCTGATGAGTTCGCTTGCTGGTACGACCATTTAACTCATATGGCGCGGAATGGGACCAATGGGGATCAGATAACAATGTATGCAGCAGCAAACAACATCGATATCCAAATAGTGTCCTCTCTAGGAGTTGGTGGGCAGCATGTATTCAGTTCTTCAGTAAATGTTTTAGCAGCTACCATGTACCTAAGAACTACGGCGAACACTATATGAGCTTGGAACAAGTTACGCATCACAACCATGGACGGTAGTAAAGAAGACTACGAAGCTAATGACCCAGGAGAAGGAGAAGTTTCCGAGGATTATGCAAATAAAATGCATACGGAGTAGGATTTTGAAATGGATGCTGTTGATTATCAGGATGACATTGACGCAAAAAGTGGGCCTGGTAGTATCGTCGACGATGGTGGCGACACGGGTATGACTGCAGATATAGCTAAAGGATTACACATGGTTGCCGAACGAACGAAACGGAGCCTGAATTGCAAAATGAAGTCCCCAAAGGCATAGTCAACGATGGTGATAAGCTAATAGATGTTCAGTTTTTTTTAGACTAGGCATCGACTTATTTGCGGCGAGAAGGGATGACGAATGTCACATTGCAAATCTTCTTTTTAGTTGCAGTCGTAAGTGTGGGGCCTGGTGACTAAGATTAGACGCAGCTGGGGCGGTAGGTGCCAAGCATTCTGACTGTACAGCATAACTGGACAACAACTGAAACCAGCGGTCAAACGTTGGGCATATGCGAGTGGATCAATCTGGCCAGCGGCGCACAAATTAAATTCCTCGCGCAGAATTTTAAACGAAAACATCAAGAATCGACCGCTGTTGCAAAATAAGTAAAAGAAAATTTATAAAAATCAGAAGTGAAAAGAAAAACTGGAGACTTTTCAAACGCAAAGCTTATTCAAGTACTTTATCATTCTGTTTTGAGCCTAACTAAATACACCTCTGCGCTTCTAAAACACAATGACTCACTCGCTTGTGTGGTTGTTTGTAACTTTTGGACAATGTCTGCGACGAAGTCGCAAAAAGCAGCAGAAGACAGTCAAAACAAAGAAAACATTTAAACGACCCTCTTGGGTTTACTGTGCTATAAACACAGTTGGCTCTCTTTCTCGATTCTCAAAATAAACAAATCATTCTTGATTCTTACTGGAGTGAAATCTCTTTGCTTTATAATCAATCCTTCATCGACAAAGCCAAAAGTAAAATCTATCTTAAATCGAAGTCGTTTACCGTCTTTCTTTCAATTTTGGCTAATTTTCTCACACTGAAATTATCATTTACACTCAATGGAATATAATTTTAACTGATACTGTCTATCTGAAGAAATATACATTCCTTATCTTCGAAAAAATCCGTTCAAAACATCAGGTAAATCGACGAAGTTCTTCAGCTGCTTATAAATACCGTTGACTAACATGCGTGATGATCGTTTTGCAAGTTGTGAGAACATCGTCCCTAGGCTTGAGACCCCGCCAATTTCCCCCTTCCCCCTCCCCCACTCGAACCGGCCCTAAATTTCCTTAGATAACCTCATCGACAGGCAGTGCCAAGGATTTTTAATAAAATGAAAGCTAGAAATTAAACTAACTCGAGCTCTGCTATTAGGCTTGGCTAAATCTATACATTAATGAGACTGATTAATTATTTGAAGCCTAGTTTCAACTCTAGCTTCCCATCGGGAATTACCTAAGGATATAAAATATGTGATTTAGCGGACGGTACTAATTTACTCCGATGATGACCTAATGTAGAAAAAGTTTGGTTTTTTACTTTTCCGAAATAAATTTTTGCTTGGTAAATAGCTCATTTCTAAACCTATGCTAAGATTGAAAGGTTTTAAAATAATTTTTTCTTTGAATTTCTGTGTGTTTGTTCTCAAGGTCATATTTAAGAGTATCCAGTGCGAATTGTGTAATACCGCTGGGATGAATTGTCTTTATTCAAAAGAGAAATTTCCTTTTCTTAAGGCACATCACGCCACATTTCCTCTTTCTCAAGAACAATAGAAGGACTCGGTCGGAGCGCAACCTCAGTCGCCTTCCCAACACTGAGAGCAAGTTTCAGAAAGAATTTGGTGATGTAACTGCGCATTTCCGATGTATAAATCATTTCGCTGATCAGCCTCATTGCGTGCTGTCAAGAAACTTGAATTTCAAGGTAGGTATATGACAAGACCAATCACCAGATATAGATGAATGTCTGCGATAACTGTTCGCTGTGTGCGCAAACGGCATCTTTCTTGACAGGACAAGAAAGATGACTACACGTTATCGCTTTCTGGTCGATGTCCCTTGTTAGTCCCTTTTTAAACAGTCACAACAGAAAAGAGAAAGCAAATACCTCAACCAAATACCGAGACGATCGCTCATCGCGAAACTGAAATACATTTTCCAACCTTTTCGCACAGTAAAAGAAATATCTCTCAAAGTCTAACTTAAAGCAGATGCAAAGGGTTGCATTGAAGACCATTTAATGAGTTTAAGACTAAGGAAAGTACATATACTGCGGGACTTTTCAAAAGCCTTCAGCCGCCTCATCACTTTCGATTTCTTCCAACACAATGTCCACCACAGCTTGTGGCATATTTTGGAAGACGCCAAGGAGAAATTAAAATACAATATGTCCTATATATATTGAGAAGAAAATGCGAAGAATACGCCTTTACCTGCTGTAGATTAAAGAGTTGTATTCCTGAATATAGGAAATGTTGAAATTTATGTAAATTCTGTTTGGAAACAGTTTCCGCCTCAGTTCTTTCATACAGCCTTAATTGTTCCCAGTCTGAATGGGTAAACAACACTAGTGGTAATATTAAATTAACTACATTGTTCGTTTACAACTGCCACAATGCTTCCGCAAGTTCTGAATTGTCTTCTCATAAATTCCTATAGGATACCAAGGTTAAGAATTTTCAGTTTTCATGCTATGATTCTTCAACAATTAGCCCCGGGTTGTGGTGTTTTAAATCTGCACTAGTAAATGGTCAGTCAAATAATTTCGTCTCGACCGTTTAGTCTCGTGATCGGTTGTTTTTAATTGCCGTGACTCGTGATTGTAAAAAGTTAAAAGCCGTGAACTGTGAACGATATGTCAGTTGTGATACGTGAAACAAGGAAACTATTTTCCGTTATCTGTGATTACTGAAAAGATAACACATTTTTTCCGTGAAAAATTACTTGCCGAAAATATAAATCTCCTGTCCAAGCCTGTTCGGTCAAAATGGCCGGATTGGTCAGCGCTCTATTGTTTTGAGATCTGTCAATTTGATGCCAAAAGCCCATCAGTATGAAGTTTTTTTTAGCTTCTCATCCTACATCTCAAGCAAAAAAAAAAACAAACAAACCCTGATTCAATTAGCGAGCGAGCCCGCAGTACGTCATGAATTTTGGTCAGAGGATTCTCTGGTGCAACTGTTGTCGCTTTAAAATCTCAACGTGGATGTACAAGCACAGTTAAACTATTGCATTGGAGACTTACTACATTTAGGACCAAATGTTATTACATTTAGGACTTTTTTACATTTACGACAAAATGTTATTACACTTACGACTTTTTTACATTTAGGAAAGTCATTACATCATAGTTAATCTATTAACTATGATTACATTTAGGACTTAAGGTACTGAGTACATTCAGATTTGCAATTTCGCGGAAGGTATCTTACGTCAACCTGGACGTTTGTTTTCTTCTCATTGCAAAGAGCTTCGTGCTTAATTGTCCACTCGCTCGAGGTTTTGAGACTAAATCAGTAAAGGTAAGAGCAAAACTGATATTATAAGATAAATCCTGAAGTAATTTAAGGTCTCTCTACACACACACACACATGCACATAAATGATTCTGCAGATAACCTCATTACATTGGAGTTTATAACTCCAGTGGATTCAGCGTAAAAACTTATGATCATTAAAAATACCAAGAACGCAGAGCAACTCTCAATAATGCCGGAGTCCAGACATTTAACAAGTTTGTACTCTCTCACATGCATGAAACAAGTCCTGCATCGTAATGATTTAAGTTGGAGGAAAGCCTCCGATCCTCCTAAATAATGTAGTATATCATTCATTTTTGTTTGACTTATTGCATTCATAGGTTGCCGTTGCTTGGAGGTAAACTAACATGTCTGACAGAGATCGCTCGAGTGCTAACCCAGGGAGGACCGAACTCGAACAAGTGCACACCAAACGAGTTGAGATTAAAGATGTTACAGTCACCGTTAAAGTCAGAAATGAAATCCACGCGCATACAAATCATTACATTAAGCAGAGCAAACCTTACTTCCCGAACGAGAAGTTGCGCACCTACATCGATTGTCCTTACTTTTTAAGAATCGCGCGATGGCTGTGTGGTGCCAGCCTCTTTGGAGCCCTTGTTGCTGCTGGTGCATCAAAGGCTATTCCTGCGTTCTTTCTCGTTTCCTGCCTGCTGTTCTTCTTGTTTTATTGCCAACACGAGTGGGTGAATCAGAAAACTCTGCCTATTGTTCACAAACAGCCCTTCCTCAATAGCCAGGCAGGCCCTAACAAGTTCTACGAGGTAACTGTCACTGAACTTGACGGAATTGCTCTCCAGAATTACCAAGCTGGGATTGGTTTTGTTAAACTTTCACAGGGTAAGATCAAATTTCAAGCATTTAACGAAACCGCGATGAAACGCATGTTTGAAGCTAGATGTCAGTCTCGGTTGATGCTTCTCCTTTTCTTGGCGGCCTCTGTCTACAACTGCTATTTTGTGGCAGCCTATTGACTGACCGAGCCGACGCAAGACAGATGTTATGTTATGCAGATGACAGTAAAACTGTAGCTTAGTCTAGCTTACTTGAAGCAATCTGATTTGTAGATATAAATAATCACAGAAATAAAGCAACAGATTTCCACCGAGTTATGTTGATAAGCTTGAACAACACATAACGTGAATAGCCGCTTGGGCTTGTGAGTTTTCGAAAATTTGTTTTTTTAAATCGGAAAACAGCTAGATATGTTTTAGCTCTTGTTCATGAAATGTTACTGGATTGGGTCAATGTAAACATTCATCATGTAACTTGCGTGACAACATATCCAAGTACTGACCTCTTATAATACTAATAATAATAATAATTTATCAATTTATAGTGCGCTTTTTACATATAATGATCAAAAGCGCATTACACTTTTGATTAAATTAAATATTAACTTAAACAATATAATATGTCAAACTGAGAATAGAACTGAATATAAAATTGCTCACCGATAAAAAGTTTTAAAAAGATAAGTCTTAATATGCGCCTTAAAACTGTTCATATTAGTAATCGCACGAAGTTCTTTTGGAAGAGAGTTCCAAAGCCTTGGCGCTACTACCATAAAAGCCCGATCACCTAACGTCTTGGATCGAGTAGCTGGCATAGAAAGTAAAATACTATCTGAAGATCTAAGGTTATATAAGGACGATTTAAATGTTAGTAAATCACATAGATATTTAGGAGCAAGGCCGTGAATTGCTTTGAACGTAATAAGCAGAATCTTAAATTCTATCCGGGCTTTAACAGGCGGCCAATGCAGACCGCGAAGAAGGGGTGAGACATGACAAAACCTAGATGCATAGACTAACAACAAATTATGCGACCCACTGGTATTTAATAAGCAAAGCTGGAATTCATGGATACTCAGAAATATTGTTTTTAAAGCTAACCATGGAAATCATTTCCCGGAGGCTTTAAGTGTTTTTCGAGTGAGTGGGGTATGAGGGAAGGGTGGGGGGGTTGGGTGGGGAGCTGCCTCAGCCCACATGTTTCCATGACAGTTGAAATAATCAGTGAGGTTCGTTGGCTCGAGTTACAATTTTCTCAGAAAGACCGACATAACTGATCATTGTTGTGCTTCAGGCCGATCAAATGTCGCATTTTTCGAAAGTCCTTATTGAATTTGTCATCATTTGTTCACATTCTCCGCCTTTATAAACAATACAACCCTTACGGTATACCTTACCAGACGGGTAAAAATCACTCGGTTGTCAATCCCGAGACGGAAGGGAACTAAATCAGCCCATGTTTGTGGAAAGAATCTTTACACGACGGGTTTTTCCTCGAACGTGTCTTGTCAGAGCGATAATGTCTGTGTCAACGGTGGCTGAACCTTTCCGCTACAGGCAAACGAGAATAGACAGTGTTGGCCATAAAGTGAATATTCCTCACGCCTCGGTGCATCGTTTCACAAATATCTTCATCGTAAAGAGCAGGCGCTTTATCACTGATGCCATGCCGAGATTGGAGGAAGCTTCGTGTTGTATTAGCGACATAAAGATTAAATTTAATGTCAGAACACGATTAGCTCGATGGCACTCGTTGAGTTTAACTTGTGTATGATATGGTTAGCTTGGTCTGCAGTCGCTCCCAGAAGACATCAGGTCTACGATAAGATCTTAGTGAAACCAGCAAAATAAATGCCTCTACCTTGATGAATAATATTGCTTGTATAATTCCGTTGTTCAGCATTGACTGAAACAGTGTTTAAACTGGAATATTTTTTAGACTTGACTTCTTGACAGATAATAATAATAATAATAATAATAATAATAATAATAATAACACCTCTATTTAGACACGATAATGTTTAAAGCTGAACAGCTTGTGGGGTCGTGTGTAAATCTAAATAAACTCTAAATTAAATAAATTCAAATGATGATGGTTTTTGGGGAGAGGGGAAAACAGGAGTACCCAGAGAAAAACCTCTCGGAGCAGAGTAGAGAACCAACAAACTCAATCCACTTATGACGCCGGGTCCGGGAATCGAACCCGGGACACATTGGTGGAAGGCGAGCGCTCTCGCCACTACGCCAAAGCTGCTCCCCTTTTTATCAAAACGAAGTTGTGTTAGCTTCAGTTGTTTGTTATGTTAAAACAGCATAAAGTTGGTAGCAAGCCGAGCGAAGATTGAAGGAGGTTTTAGATGTCGCATATAATCTGCTTCGCTGCTTTATTTGTTGCCAATGCTTGGGACGGTTTTCCAACGGATGTGTCTAGTAATTGTACTAAAGGTTGTTTTCTAGAGCCAAAAAGCACAAGGTTTTGGAATTTATTTTAGCGAGCTTGAAATGAAACAACTACTATCGAATGTCAATTAGATATAGTTTCAGAGAAAATCGAATTTTATAGCTCAAATTTTATTGAATCATCATCATCATCAGTCTTCTTCGTGCTCTGTTGCGCATAAGGCCTTGATACTTCTCTTCCATCGGTCCCAGTCTCTTGTAATAATCCTCGCTTCTTCCCACGACTTCCAACCTGCCTCACTTCTTTCCTTTTCAATCGATCGCCTCTAAGTTGTTTTGGGCGTGGCCACCTTTCTCTTACCGTCTGGTGACCATGTGAGGGCTATGACGCAGTGGTGGTCTTGCGGCGTCCTCAAGACATTTCCAAGAAACTTCCACCTCCTTCTCCTGACTTCTATGCTCATCGGCGCGGATCCGGTTTCTTTTTGTAATTCCTCCTTTGAAATGATGTACGGCCAAAATATACCTTGATTAACAATTGGTTCATGTTTTAGCGTGCACTATCGAGTTATGGAGCACGCGGGAAGTTTGGGGAGCACGAAAGAAGCGTAAGAGTTGCCCGAGGCGATAGCCGAGGGCAACTCTAGCTTCTTGAGTGCTCTCCAAACTTCCCACGTGCTCCATAACTCGATAGTGCACAGCTGAAAGCATGAACCAATTGTTTTAGAACATAGCCGGTGGAATTGTGCATCAAATCCGACGCGAAAAATGGACAACAATTAACAATTGGTTCAGGCTTTAGCGTGCACTATCGAGTTATGGAGCACGCGGGAAGTTTGGAGAGCACGAAAGAAGCGTAAGAGTTGCCCAAGGCGATAGCCGAAGGCAACTCTAGCTTCTTGAGTTGTATCCATTATTGTCGCGAAATATATTATTTTTCCCCGCGCTAGCAATGGCCGCTCGCGCGAAAAAAAAAATTTCTGGCGAAGCAATTTGCTGACGCTATCAGCGTGCACTATCGGGATTTTGAGCACGCGTACGTAGATTGAATTTGATTGCGCGGTTCTGCTAGCTATGTTCTAACTTCTCTTCTGGCACTGGTACTGAAAAGAATCAAGTTTCTTGTAATCTTTAGCATTTGTCTTCCATGTTTCACTTCCATAAAAAAGGACCGGTTTCACGAGGGTGTTGAATAGCTTAACCTTTGTCTTCTTACTATATTGCTTGGAGCTCCACACTTTTCTCAACTTCCTGAATGCTGTCTTGGCCTTACAAAGTCTGCTTTCTATGTCCTTATCTGCTCCCCCATCCGCACTTACACAGTAAGTGCAGTCCTTTGTTTCCTGGATGTCTTGACCATTTTGGAATTTGATCGAGTTGTTGCTCTTGCAATTAATTTTCAGCATGCGTGTTTTCGATTTGCTGATGTTGAGTCCCACTCTCTGAGCTGCCTCTGTTAAATTTTATTGAATGCACAAACAAATTCCTGCAAATAACTCCTGCTATTTACTAAAACTGAGAATGTTTTCAATGTATTATACCAAAGTAAAACCCAGAATTCAAAGTTTGCAGCCCCTTGGCGGTTTTTATGGGCTAGATTTGACGAAGTGATGATATAGTCCATTGCGCTTATTATTTGCAAAAGGCCTCTGAGGAATCTGATGGGGCCTGTCGACATGAAGAGGAGTGGTTACTAAGTACATGTATTTTTGTTCATTTTTTTGCAGGTCTTAAAGCAATCGAATCCTCCACTGTTTCGCTGTAACACGATCCCTTTCCCAGAAAAATTACCGAGTAGAACACGCTTTGTGTTTCATATTAGAGACTTAATGCAATTCAACCACGACGGTTGCGGCAGCTGGAACTTGACACGTGCGTTCTAAATTCAATGTTTTTTTTTTTTAACTCCCTAGCCGTCCGCTGCAAAACAAAAAATATTGATAGACTGCAGTTATTTTATACTTCCTCCAAGTCTTTTGTAAATGGTACACCCTGACGATTTCAATTTACTGCATGTCAGCTTTTAACAGAAGATCGAATCGCCCTCATATGAGTGGAAGGCAAGTTTCTCCTCTGTTTTTCAAGCAACAAAGTTGATTGACCTTTCAGTCAAAGATTATTTTCCTCGGCGTTTTTCTGATCTTTTCTTCTCCTTCTATCTTTTTTTTTTCGTCAAAAACGCTTCAACCTCATTTTATCTCTCATCGCCTTATCATTCTCTGGTGTTCAGTTAACATTAGGTTGACAGGAAGTTGAAAAATATAATGTCTTCCAAGTTTCATTTTAGCCAATCAGTAATGGGGAGAGGAGTGGAATATTCTGCATAGGTCGCTTTGTTTTGGCACTTAATATATTTGTAGAGGAGTAATGCTACGAGTCCTGATACAAGCTAGTGAAGCATGGATTACATATGTTACAGTGAGAAGACATTGTCGAAGAGAATTGTAACTGTAAACATCGTCAATTAATCATTGGCTATTGATCTTGAGAAGACATTCTCGAAGAGTATTGTAACTGTAAACATCCTCAATTATTCATGGCTATTGACCTTAAATGCATGGAAGATTATTTCCTGTATTTTTACAAAGGGTGAGCGACAATTTCAACTCTAGGAATTGATCTTTATTAAATGAAAAACAAAGCAATTTTCTACAGAACAAGGTAATTATTAAATGGTTGCCGTTGCTACAAACCATAACTTGCTGAATGTTTTGTCCGTACCAGTGTTCATAATTAACACTATCGCCCCTTTGTCATTTCATAGCCATCATTGTAAAATATCAGCCTTTTTTGCACTTGATGCACCTTACTGAAATAAAATAAGGGACGTTTCTCTCCGTTAAAATCTGTTCAGCTTTGCCTTAAGCCGAATTTCCTTAACAAAAACACAAGTCGACAAGGCTCTTTAGATTTTTTATATCGACCATTTTTAGTTCTGTACTTCTTGCCGTTCTCCTTGCCAATACTTGTCACGTTGTTCCGCATATTCTTGCTGGTAGATTTGATCGTGGCTAGCATGTTCTAATGGAATATTTAGTATTGAATCGACTAAATCCACCTCACAGTCTAAGCTGACATTGCATTTGATGAACCTGCGTGATAAAGGCTATCGTTTATTTGCAAGTGGCGTAAAGATATCAACAATTATTAATTTTTTCCTGTGGTGTCTGCCAGCATAGAAGCGAAATAAAATTATATAAGGATTGAGTATTCGATTTAATCAGCCTTTTTTGCATTCCCCTCACATCTATACCAGTCTGTTATCAAAAAAGAATGATGTTAATTTGTGTTAAGTGAGTCGCAAGAGATGCAAGACTAATGTAGACAAATGTGCCCACGCTGGGTGAACTACGAGAACTGAACTACAAATTTTTCAAAGTGTCTGTAATCTAAGTTCAGTTGGCCCGCACGCCTATTGATACCAAACCGTACCGCAGTCATTTATTAGGGACCTTAAGCAGTCAGGACGGCAACGCCAAGGAAGACTTCGATTAAAAAATGAATTTCTACTCTTAGTTCGAATTTCAAAAATGGCTGCATGAGCTTACTGTCTCATACGGCGCCACAGCTCAACTTCAGCATGACGTATAAAAGTAGCGTTGAGTTCCAAATGGAAATTAAAATAATTTGCCGTCGCGGTTTCGGTTCGAAGACGACGCAAATTTTGGCGATTTCACGTTGTTGTTTTGCATAGCACGGCTAAGAAATGTACAAAGTTTCAAAATGCACGTGCTGAGCTATTGTTTTTCCACGTCCTCGTTGCCGTCGCCGTCGTGGTTGCTTAAGGTCCCTAATGAATGGTTTTTCTGCAAAAATTGATTTCGAAATAAATTTGGTGGTACTAAATTTGTTTTCAAAACGATTGAAACGCGGCCTAAAGACAATTTTTTATTTAATAATCCTTCACAAGAAGTAACTCAGAAAGTTACAACGAGAGATGGTTGTAGTTAAAAGCTAACATGCAATAAAAATCGTCGAGGTGTTCCATTTACAAAAGACTTGGAGGAAAGTATAAAATAACTGCATTCTATCAATATATTTTGTTTTGCAGAGGACGGCTAGGGAGTTAAAAAAAAAAAAAGACATTGAATTAGAACGCACGTGTCAAGTTCTAGCTGCCGCGACCGTCGTGGTTTGCATAAAGTCTCTAATGTGAAACACAAAGCGCGTTGTACTCGAAAATTTTTTCGAGGAAACGGATCTTGTTACAGCGAAACAATGGAGGATTCGATTCCAATTGATGTGATTAGCTAAGACCTTCTGCGAAAATTGAACAAAAATACATGTACTTAGTAACCACTCCTCTCCATGGCAACAGGACCCATCAGATTCCTCAGAACCCTTTTGCAAATAATAATCGCAATGGACTCATCACTTCGTCAGATCCAGCTTATAAAAACCGCCAAGAGGCTGCAAACTTTGGGTTTTACTTTGGTATAATACATTGAAAACATTCTCAGTTTTAGCAAATAGCAGGAGTTATTTGTACGAATTTGTTTGTGCATTCAGTAAAATTTGAGCTATAAAATTTGATTTTCTCGGAAACTATATCAAACTGACATTCGATAATAGTTGTTTCATTTCAAGCTCGCTAAAATAAATTCCAAAACCATGTACTGTTTGGCTTTAGAACACAACCATTAGTACAATTACTAGACTCATCCGTTAAAAAACCGTCCCAAGCATTGGCAACAAATGGAGCAGCGAAGAAGATTATATGCGACAGCTAAAACCTCCTTCAGTCTTCGCTGGGCTTGCTGCCAACTTTATGATGTTTCATCATAACAAACAAAGATGAAGCTAGCACAACTTCGTTTTGATAATAATGATCTGTCAAGAAGTCAAGTCTAAAAAAATACTCCAGTCTAAACACCGTTTCAGTCAATGCCGAACAACGGAATAACACAACTGAGCAATATTATTTATCACTTATGTCATTCAGAGAGTGGAGGAAGCTTCATGTTGTATAAGCGACATAAAGATTAAATTTAATGTCAGAACATGATTCGCTCGATGGCACTCGTTGAGTTTAACTTGTGTATGATGGTATTTCCTCTTTTAACTGTAAGATCTTAAACCGTAGCCTGCTGTGGCACAAAACAGGTTAGTTTGGTCTGCAGTCGCTCAAAAAAGACATCAGGTCTACGATAGGATTCTACTGAAACCAGCAAAATAAATGCCTCTATCTTTGTTTCAATTTACTAAAACCAAGCTGATAGTTGTTGATGATTATATAATTATATCCATCAGAGTTTTTGCCTTAAGTTCTTGTCCTAGACTGCATAGCCATCTTCAGATAATATAGTCCACTCGTCGTAGATGATTCAATCTTTCAAGATTTTAAAAGAGTACAGAAAAGTAAAGGTGGTGTTGTACACTGCGAGAAACAGGAAGACGCCGAGCATGATGCGTGAGTAACGTTTGGCCTTATCCATGATCTGAAAAGCTGCAGGGTGAAAAACTTGGAAGCTGACTCTTCCAGAATTTGTCTTCAGGAAGCCAATTTCCGTATCGTAACTAGAAAGAGCGATCATTTCGAGTTCTGCGACAGTTACCTCGTACAAATTGTTGAGCGTTTGAAGATCATTCTTCACTGGTTGTTTCTTGACGAGTGGAAGTGACTTTCTGTTGACCATTTCATTTTGCAAGTAGAAAGTAATTAATGGAAAACCAGAGATCAGGAAAATCACGGCGCCAGGGAGCGAACCAGCGCCAGCAAAACTAATCACAGCCACAAGAATTGAAAACCACAAGGGTACATCGCGGTAAATTGGTAGATATGCTTGAGGCATAAAGCGCCTGCTCTCTATGATGAAGATGTTTGAGAAACGTAGCACAGAGGCGCGAGGAATATTCACTTTATAGCCAACACTGTCTATTCTTGTTTGCCTGTAGCGAAGAAGTTCAGCCGCCCATGACACAGACATCGTCACACTGGTAAGAACTGTTCCTTAGCCAAGAAAAACTCGTCACGGTATCGACAAGAGTTGATTGTTACTCGTTAAGCGAACTATACCTTTAGTGTTGTACTAAAGGCTGAAAATTGTGGACATACAAAGACAATTTATCAACAGACCTTCGAAGAATCGCTATTACTTCGCGATCGTGAGTGGCAAAATAAAGATCGGTCTTTCCGGGAAAACGGATTGTTCCAATTGTCATGGAAACCTGACTCCAAGAAACGCATGGTATGATAATAGCGAGTGGAAAGGATTATGGATGACAACTATTTGACATATTTTCTCTCTGCTTTGTCTGAGGGGATTTAAGACAGATAGCTAACCTGGTAAGCTTTCCTTTTCCCTCGACATTTACTCCAGGCAGCTCTTTAAGGCTCAATGGATATTGCTAGCTTTATAGTCACTTTCTTCTAGATATCCATGCACTTGAGCCTTACTTATTAAAAACCAGTCAGCCGCATAAATTTGTTGTTAGTCTAAGAGGTCAGTACTTGAGTTTGTTGTCATGCAGTTTTCATGTTGGATAATTAGAAGAGTTGTTGAAAATTCAATCAATCCACCAAATTCTTATAAACAAGAGTTGAAATATACTGAACTGTTTTCGGAGGTTAATGACAAATTTCTCAAACCCTGCAAGCGTTTATGCACGTTATGTTTTGGTAATGAAAGCTTTTCAATACGACTCGATGGAATTCTGTTGATTTATTTCTGTGGTTACTCATAACTACAAATCAGGGATTGCAACAGTGAACTCCATGTAAACTACTGTTTTTTACCATCTGCATAACATGATATCCGTCCGTACAGCGGGCTGGTCAGTCAATGGGCTACCACAAAGTAGCAGTTGTAAATAGAAGCCACCAAGTAAGCGAGCAGCAATACTCGTGACTGACATTTGGTGTCGGACATATGTTTCTTCGCTCTCTTGTTGAATGCCTGAATTTGGATCTTTCCCTGTGAAAGTTTAACAAAACCAATCCCAGCTTGGTAATTTTGGAGAGCAATTCCATCAAGTTCAGTGATGGTCACCTCGTAGAATTTGTTGAGGCCTTTCTGATCATCGAGGAAGGGCTGTTTGTGAACAATAGGCAGAGTTTTCTGATTCACCCACTCGTGTTGGCAAAAGATCATGAAGAGCAGCAGGCAAGCAACGAGAAAGAACGCAGGTACGGCCTTAGATACACCAAAAACAACAATGCCTCCAAAGATGCTAAAACCACCCGGGATTGGGGTGATTCTTAAAAATGCGGACAACTGATGTAAATGGGCAACTTCTCGTTCGGGAAGTAAGGTTTGCTCTGCTTAATGTAATGATTTGTATACGCGTGGATTTCATTTCTGACTTTAACGGTGACAGTAACATCTTTAATCTCAACTCGTTTGGTGTGCACCCGTTCGAGTTCGGTTCTCCCTGGGTTAGCAATCAAGCGATCTCTGTAAGACATGTTAGTTTACCTCCAAGCAACGGGAACCCGGCTATGAATGCAATTGAGTAAATTAGTTAGGCAAAAATAAACATTTTCCATACAACAATGTTTTTACATTTGCTGTTAATTTGACTGAACAATGCAGATAGGGTGAAATTGTGCAAGAAAATAAGCTTCAGGATCGGAGGCTTTCCTCGAATTAAAATCATTTTGTAGAGGGACTTTTTTCAAGAACGTGAGAAGGGACAAATTCTGTTATTTTGTCTGAAGTACGGCAAAATCGAGAAGTGCTCCGCGTTCTACCGTTATTTCAATGTTCATAAGTTTTTACGCTGGTTCTCCATTTGAGGTGTCATGTATTTGTGGCTTCAGGTCCGTGAGCATTGAGTATAAAAGCGAAAGCGGGCAAATAGATTTGAAAGTCACTTCTTCAGTCTCTTCGCATCAGTTCAGTCGGTTTTAATTTCCGTATCAAACGGTTTCGACGTAAACTGAACGAGGTTATCTGTGTGTTATAGTTTTTAGTGCGTAGAGAGAGAGCTGGAATTACTTCAGGGTTTATCTGATGATATCAGTTTTACTCTTACCTTTACTGATTTAGTCCAAAGTATACCTCACACGGGAAGACAATTAAGCAGGAAGCTCTTTGCAAAGCGAAGAATAACAAGTGACCTACGTTGACATAAGATGCCTTCCGCGAAATTGCAAATCTGAAAATACCCAGTACCCTTCCTCTCCGGTCATTGTAATGGAAACCTCAAAGACCCCTTGTAAACCGGAAAAGATCGAATAATTTGCCATCTTCCCATCAAATTCAGCCTATCAATTATACTGGAAGGTTGCCATCTTTGAATTCTGGATTTTAACCTTTGTTATTATCCTCAAGACGATCTCGCTTCTCACAAGTCACATTTGCTATTTACATATGTTTGTTTATTCGTTAGGTAAACTTTGAGCCAATAGATCGATTTCGTGTGACGTCACACATTATTGCGCCCGCCATGTTTGTGCACCTCCTAGGACATGTAAATCTATGCCAAAGCTATATAATATTGGTAGTTTAGCTCACGATTATCATGGATTCCGGCGAAAATACAACAGATCAAAGTCAATTCCCGGACCAAGAACCGTCTACACCGTTGTCTGACTACGCAAAGAAGCTTGATGAGGCAATAAAAAAGCGTTATTTAGAGAAATGAATAAAGGCTGATAGTTTCGAAAGAAACTGTTTGGGGCTGCGTCGGTGGAAGTAACGAAATAATTTGGATATATCAACAAAGTTGAAATGGTAAAT
This sequence comes from Stylophora pistillata, assembly GCF_964205215.1. Classification (NCBI taxonomy): domain Eukaryota; kingdom Metazoa; phylum Cnidaria; class Anthozoa; order Scleractinia; family Pocilloporidae; genus Stylophora; species Stylophora pistillata. Next base: position 29,014,731 of record NC_142526.1, on the reverse strand, counting down.
TGGCCACCGTAATGATTACAAAAGCTGACGTTTCGAGCGTTAGCCCTTCGTCGGAGCGAATAGAGGAATTGTGGGTTGTGTGTGCTTTTAAAGGCAGAAAATGGAGCTACGTTATTGGTGGGAGCATGGCAACGAGAAAAACATGAATAAATTAGTGGAATGAAAAGCGTTCGTTGATCCCTGTGGGATTTAGACTGCCGGTTTGAAAGATGTAGCTCAGTGGTTAGAGCATCCGACTAGATCACGGAGGGTCGTGGGTTCAAATCCCATCTGGAAACTCGATTTTTCTCTTATATTAAAAAGATGAGCTTTTGTTCTCCGTTGTACCTCAAACCAGGCGGATACGACTCAATTCTGGATCAGAGGCAAATAGTACCGCTGACCAAGCAACTCAGTTTGTAAGACCCAGTGGTGATTTATTGCTCGGTATTTGACAACCGGTAAGACCCGGCGTGAAACTAGTGGAAGCTAGTTTTTAATGTGGAACTCACGTAAAAATGATTAGATCCATTGATTAGATGAACATGCAGTAAGACAGTTACACTAACATATTTTTCAAGGTAAACTTTCTAGCAGTATTAGCAAACAAGTGAGATAAAATATTACGTATGTGTTCCCAAATTCTTCTGACCATTGATCGATCTTTGATATTCCCTTATTTATCTTACTGCGGAATTGTTATATGGGGCCAAGCTTCCAAAAGTTATATTGGGAATCTAGTCGTTTTTTATCGCCGGGAGGGGAGGGGGGTGGAAGATTCCTAGGGAGATGAGTCGCCACCAACTCAGTAAGAGTATAGAGTGGGTCTATAGAAAGTTGAGAGTCAATAAACGGCTAATGAGGGGAGAGAGGGGGACACCTTGAGAATTAATTCTTTTTAACAGAGCCTTACTTTATGAAGGGATCGCCGAGGTAAAATTCTTCTTGACACAACGAAAATCCTCTGAGCCCCCATTCCTCCCTCCCCCCCTCCCCCAAGCATTAACAATAACCGGTGGTTTTATTAAATATCGCCCATCGCCTCTTATACTTTATAGCTTACAGGTCCATTCCGCTTTTTGTCTCATCCAATACTATTCCAGTAAGTATGCTTAACTCTACACCAGTTGTAATGCATGTAATGCATTGAGGCCTTTATCATCAATCACTTAATGTGCATACATATCTATGTTCTCTGCTGATTTATCGGTCTTTAATAGGTAATTATTACAGCTAGATATACCGGCTGTAAGCTTTACTGTCTCGGTCACTACCAGCCTAAATTTTGTGAGCTAGTGTTGTTCTGTACCTGGTTCTTTCTAAAAAATTTATACGATATCTGTAATCTGTTTTGTCCATGGACATTGTAGACATCAAGGGATTTAAAATAGTTTTTGTGTTAAGCGAGGTCTGTAAGGGGCACTCTGCAACTCACTGAATAGCTCCTACTTAAATTGTGTCGGGAACGAGTTACAGTTTATTAGAGTCTCGGTTCATGGCCAAAAAAATGATTTAATGAGAAAATCAGTCGTTCAGCACGTACGTTTTTAAATTTTGTACATGTTGGTTTTTAAAGACTCGTGGTTTCACTTAACTTAGCTTATCATGCTTTCTTATTAATATTTTTAGTAGTGTGGAAAATAAATACATGAAAAAGAAAACAAAATACAGTCGAACCTGTATTTAGCGGCACCTTATAAAGCGGTCAGTTGTCAGAGTCCCCAAATGATTTCCTCTTAAACACTGTAATTTTCTTCTCTTTTTTAAGCAGTCACCTCTTTTAAGCGGGTCGTGGCCTGGTCACCCTTCACCAAGTCACAACGGCCTGTATTTTTCGCCTTCCACCAATGTCGAATAGTCAGTTAAAGCGGAAATACTCAACGAAAGACAAGCTTCCAATATCATGTGTTTTTTGGAATCCGATTCCAACAGTTGGAATAATTCGTTAGGTTGGTTGGCTCGAGTTAAAATTTATTTTATCTTATTCTTACAAAAGATCGAATTGCGCATCTAAGTGGAAGGCATTGCTACATGCATTTTACAACATGCATTTCTCCTCAGTCATTTTTAAGTAACAAAGTTTACGTAGACCTTTCAGTCAAAGATTATTTTCCACAGCGTTTTTCTGATCTTTTCTTATTCTTCGTTTTTTTCCGTCAAAATCGTTTCAAGTTCATGTTTACCTCTCAATAAGTTATGATTCTTATATATTTCGTTGGCATTCGGTTAACAGGAAGTTGGAAAATATTTGTTGTAAAAGTTTCTCTTTAGCCATCGAATATTGTGCATAGATCGTTTTCTTCTGGCACTCAATACTTTTGTAAATGAGTAATGAGGTGAGTTATAATACAACTGAAACATCGATTACAGATCACCCTTATAAATCAAACCCACCTGCGTTCATCCACTTTCATCTGAAACCGTTGGCCGAAAATTTGATACGCAAAGATGTAACTGTAGCCATGGATTTGTCTTTCTCTACAAGGTGTGGAGTGCCTGCTACAGTGAACAGACATTGTCGAAGAGAATTGTAACTGTAAAAATATTTAAGAGCGTTCGTCGAATAAGATCGAGCAGAGATGTTGAAAATAGAAAAATTGAAATTTTTTCAAACTTTGCCAGAACATAGCTATGAATGGCCTTAGTTACGGAAAAATATCAATAATGCCGAGAAAAATTATTTTGGGAGAACGGTGGCATTTTGTGTTTTGGGGGTTCGTAACCGTGTTTTCTCGGTGAAATAGTGCACCTCAAGATAATAGCCGAGAAAATTTTATTTCAACAGCAATTCGGAAACCACATAACAATTCTAAAACGAGAGATGTTTCTCAAAGGTTCTGAAGTATTTTTTCCAAGATTCCTTAAAACTGATTTTTTTACGAATTTTCTAATTCAGGTAAAATTTCACTCATCAAAACATAGCTCAACTTTGGCGACTAAAATCGGCCTTGTTACATGGCTCTATAAACTGAGACAATAACCATTGATCAAGGTTTCTTCTCTTAGAAACTGCAATAAAAGTTTTGGGCTACTTAAAATACGAATTTTAAGAGCGATTTATATAAGTGTATTTGAGCTCAAAAAGCGCGTTCTGTGACCAACGTGACTTACACGTCACATCAAGAAAAACATTATCAAAACACTCGAATTCCCTCCTATATCATACAAAACCTTCGAAACAGGTCTCCTTCATGTTCAAGATACATATAGTTTTCTCCTGAAGCTAAAAAGTCAAGGCAATCTGGGCAATTTTCGATAGTCTACTATATGTAAATTGTTGGTTTTTGGTAAGACCAAATAAAACGAGAATTTTAATTTTACCACGTAAACAGAACGTTACAATTCTAGTGTTCGCGCGCAAGCAGTCTTGGGTATAGCGTTACAACAGTTGCGATGGCCAGCGGCCGCTCCATCCTCCCCCCCCCCCCCAGTAAGTCAATAAGACGAACGACAACCTAAAAACAACCTAAATGAACCTAGATCACAAACAACAAACTAAACAGTTTCCATGAAAGGGCTACAAGTTTTCTCAGTTAGATCAGAATTAAACATCGCTCTCTTCAAACAGATTCCTCCAACACGCATAACTTTGCGGCAAGTCGCATCAGGGTTCTGTTAGGAGTTTTCACTTCTGCCATACGAACTCTACCATCCTTCCCAGGGAATGTCTTTAGAATTCGTCCGAGGAGCCAATGTGACCGAGGCGCATCATCATCCTTCATTAGAATAAGATCTCTTTCCTTCAAGTTCCTTCGTTCTTTATTCCATTTTGGGCGCATTGTCAAGGTAGGTAAGTATTCTTTACGTCACCTCCGCCATATCATGTCAGCTAGCGCTTGGACCATTCTCCAACTCTTTCGGCTATTAATTTCTCGCTCCTCAAATCGGCCAGGTGGACTCTTTGGCGAGGCTCGTCCAATGAGAAAATTGTTTGGCGTCAGCGCTTCGAAATCGTTCGGGTCATCACTGACGGGAGTGAGGGGTCGACTATTAACAATAGCCTCTGTCTCGACAAGGACTGTATGGAGTGTTTTCTCTGGTAATACCTGGTCATTTATGACAGTCTTCATAGCTCTTTTGACCTGCTTGACCATTGACTCGAATATTCCTCCCATGTGTGGGGACGTCGGCGGGTTAAAGTACCAAGTGATCCCTTCTCGGGCCAACTCGCCGGTGATTCGTCCCTGACTCAATGACTTCAAAGCTTCACCTAACTCTCTGTTCGCTCCCACGAAATTAGTTCCGTTGTCTGAACGGATTGTCTTAGGGTTGCCTCTTCTCCCGCGAAACCTTCTCAACGTCATGATGAACGAATCAGTACTCAGATCGCCTGCCAACTCCAGATGGACCGCACGGGTAGTAAGGCATGTGAAGATACACTCCCACCTCTTCTCAGTTACTCTTCCCCTCTTGACACTAACTGGACCAAAATAATGTACATCCGTGTTTGTAAATGGAGGCTCGCTAAGGGCGAGTCGTTCTCTGGGTAAAGAGGCCATCACAGAAACGGTTGGCTTAGCTCTCCTTCTCTTGCAAAGAAGACATCCATTGATGATTCTTCTAATAAATGACCTTCCTCGGAGGATCCAGAACTGTTGGCGCACGAGAGCCAGTGTGTGCTCCCTTCCTACGTGGAAGTGTCTTTCGTGGATGTCTTGAACCAACAGTCTAGACAGAGGATGTACCGGGGAAATTAATGCTTGATGTTTTGCTTCAAATGGTACCGGAGCTTTAGTCAGCCGACCTCCAACTCTGATAATTCCATCAACGAGGACTGGTTGCGGTGGAAGTAGTGGACTGTTAGACGAGAGAGCTCGGTACGCCTGCAGGTCCTCGTAGTCGTCCTTAAACGATTCAATTTGAGCTTGTTTACACAAGGCTAGCGGGGCTCCTTCGAGATCGGCGGCGCTCAAACACATGGTTTGACGTTCTGGAGACGGATTCATCTTCTTTATTTTATACCTCAGAATGAATTTTTATCTCATCCACCAAGCGTACTGCCGACTTAGCTTTCTCCAAGAGGAGTACTTCCTCCATTTCACCATGTTTATAGATGAAGTAGTGGACACCGCAAGGACTGAGCCCTTAAATTCTAGCTCAGTTTCATCCACAATTGGTAATTCCTTAGTACTCGGCCACTCTGCTTCAGGCAACATTAGAAATTCTGGACCACTGATCTATCGACATTTCAGAGTCAACTCCTGAATATCCTTCCCTCTCGTGCAGTCATCGGCCACATTCATTTTGCTAGGAATGTGATGCCACTCTTTAACGTCCGATTTCGAGACGATTTCAGCAACTCTGTGAGACACGTAGGTGCTAAATCTCCGCTTGGTGTTGCTAAGGTAGTGAAACACTATCCTGGAGTCACTCCAGAAATGCGTCTCATCGATTTCAATGTCGATTTCTTCCACTATCTTAGACCTCAGCCTAGTGGCTACAACAGCAGCCTGTAACTCCAGACGCGGAATGGTCAAGGCTTTGATTGGCGCAAGCCTGGTCTTACTTCAAACAAAGCTCACATTGACATTTCCACGAGTCACCGCACGGAAATACGTAACTGCTCCGTAAGCGATTTCTGACGCGTCGCAGAACACGTGTAGTTGTACTTTTAGGCATCGGTCGCGGTGGAAGCCAGACCACCAGGGAATCATGATCGCTTGAGAGGATTTCAAACCTTCTTTCCAACCTTGCCAATTCTGTAGGATATCATTGGGAAGCTCGCTATCCCACTCAATCTGGCGTCTCCACAACTCTTGGATGATCAGTTTCGCCTTTATTACGTAGGGCGCGGCAAGGCATAGGGGATCAAACACGCTACTCGTGGCACTCAATAATCCTCGCTTGGTGTTTGGGAATTTACTCTTCGCTGGTTCAAGACTCAGCAGATCTTGCTCTGCACACCACTTGACGCCTTAGGCTCTTTCTTAAGGCAATCCATTACGATCTAAGTGAATAATGTCGCACGCCACTTCTGACGAAGGGATTGCTGTGAGCACTTCTCGGCTGTTTGACATCCACTTCGTTAGGCGAAACCCGCCAGTTGCTAGGATTCCTATCAAATCTTTAGCCAGATCTGTGGCTTCATCGCAGTTTTGCTTCGATGCTAGGAGGTCATCCATATAGAAATTACGTCGAACAGCGTTGATGGCATCCTCGCTGAATTTCCCTTGCTTAAGCAGTTCTCTGCAACGCATAGTTTGCGCAACACGGTGAATCCACAGCGCCAAACACGTGAACAGTCATCTTATATTCAATTGGTCTCTTCGTTTCATCTAAGTCTCTCCACAAGAAGCGCAAAGAGTCTCTATCTTCTTCACACACTCTCACTTAATGAAACATCTGTTCAATGTCCGCCATCACGCCGATCCTTCCAGTTCGAAATCTCATAAAGACCCCTACCAAGCTGTTCAACAGGTTGGGGCCAGTCAGAAGCTTGTTATTCAAGGAAACACCATCAAATTTTGATGCGGCGTCAAAGACCACACGGACCTTTCCAGGCTTGTTTGGATTAACAACTACATGGTGTGGTAAGTACCATGTTTTTGGGGTTATCACTTTGGCCTCTTCTTGTGTCATCCTTTGGGCGTGTCCTTTAGTGACATAATCGTTGATGACGTTCTGATATTTCTCTGCTAGCTCCGTGTTTTTCTTGAGTTTCTTCTCAGTGGAATGAAGTCTTGAAACTGCCATAGCATAATTGTTAGGCAAGACTGGTTCACATTTCCATAGTAGTGCTGTTTTGTAGTGGCCTTCCTCCTTGACTGTGTTGCTTTCGAGGATGGCCAGAGCTTGTTTGTCTTCAATTGACAAGGTAGACTCAGAGAGAACTCGCTTGGCTGCGTAAGAGTCGATCTCCCAAAATCGTTCGATTTGATGCTGCAATGTAGTCCCTCTATCTGATGCGAGAAAGTTTGCACTAATCGTTTCACAGTGTCCTTGTTTCACATTTCCAAACAGCGTCCATCCAAGAGGGGTCTTTACCGCGATGGGCTCATCCCGTCGCCCCTGGCGGACTTCAAGGTGAATCAATAAGTGAGCCATGTCAGCTCCAATGAGAATCATCACGTCACCACCTTGGAGTTCAGGAAGATCAACGTCAGATAAGTGATTCGACTGCTCGACGGTCCTTTTCTTCGACAACTTGAAAGATGGAATGTTGAGTTTTTTGATGACCCAAGCTCCATGCAACATAACCGGGTCTGGCTGTTCTTTAGAGGGAAGACTAAAGCTTGCCCTGTCTAAGTTCTGAGTAGTAGCTTCATTGCCAACTGTATTAATGTTAAGGCGATATGTCTCGCCAACAAGTTGTAAGCGTTTAGCTAAGTCTTTCCTAATCAGGGTTGAGTCACTTCCAGGATCATGGACAGCAAAAGTGTCAACCGTGTTAATTCGAACTGGGAGCACTTGAAGGAGGACCTTCCGCTGAGGTTGAAAACAGACTTGGTTGATGTTGGTCTGAACGATGGGCAACGAATTCGGACACCGGCTCTGGGTTACAAGCATTTTCCTTTGGAGAAGCCGATGTTTGGATAAAGCTACTTTCGTTGCTGGTGAGGCTAGGACGCGACTCTACTCGAAGATCCTCGTGTAAAAGGGTGTGGTGGGAACGCCCGCACCGTTCTTTAAGACAACGCTTTGTACTCGGGCAATTCTTGACTTGGTGGTTCGTTTTCAAACAATTGAAACAAAGTCCATATTCCCTTGCAATTTTTCGCCTTTCTTGTAGGTGCTTAGACTTAAAGACAGGACAAAAGGCAACAGGGTGTTTGTACTTGCAGATGACACAGCCCTTTTCATTGGATGGGGCTTTCTCCTGCTCTTTGTTCAATGATTGGGTTTGGGCTACTTTGGAATCTGACTAGTCGCTGCTGTTGCTTGGGGCGTCAGGAGACCTTCCTGCCGTCGTGGCGAGGGAATTTAACTTAGGATTTGGCTTTGCTTTGGGGTACCTTTGTTTCTTGTTCGATCCTTCGCATATGAAATCTTCAAGGGGGTTAAACAGTGTTTCTACTCGCTTGCGTAACCACTTCTCAAACTCTACCAGGGTGGATCTATCACTGCGTCCATCTATGTATTCATACCATCTTACTCGGAGGTTCATGGGTAACCTCATAGTTTCCCTGCTGAGATACTCTGGGGTTTGAAGAATAGCTGACTGACCCATCTTTAAACACCATGTCGTACATGCTTTCACTTGGTAATAGTAGTCACGTAATGCTTACCTATCATTTTGAGGGTACATAGGCACTGTTGAGCATGTCATTCAGATAAGTTGTGGCCACACTGTTGGGGTTCCCAAACTGACGTTTTAAAGTCTTAAGGGCAGTTGGGTAACTATTACCTGTAACATCTAGACTTTCCACTGCTTTCTTAGCTTCCCCGTCAAGATTTTGGAATAAATAAGCCATTCTATATGAGTCGGTGAGGGTTGTCTTGTTGTGAATTTGATCACGAAACCTCTCAATGAATTTAAGCCACTCGATAATTTTTCCTATGAATTTGAAGAGCTCAAGCGGTGGTAATCGCTGCTGTTCTTGAGCTCGTAGAAGAGCTTCACTTGAATCTGTCTGCAAGCTAGTAAACGACCACTGAAAGGCTGTTTCCTGGCCTTCTCTCAATTTATCAATAAATGTATCAACCGGTTTTTCTACTTGTATTGAATGACTGTCATTTCTACTAGGTCCACCAAAGTGAGGGGTTGATGTGCTCCGGCTGGCTGGGGCCCAATGTGTTACGTAAGATGGTTGAGAGTGGTTTGATGGGGCAGTGAAGTTTGACTTGCGAGGAGTTTGGGTTAAGTTGTCATGGCAACTACCACTAGGCATTGATGCCAGAACAACACTGCCATCCCCCACTAGGGAACTAACTGTCGGAGGGACTTCTCCACCAGGCCCACGGCAAAATGACCAAGTAACAGAGGTTGTTGCAAGAGCAGCTGTATTACTATTATCAAACGACGCAGGTTTGCGCTGGGACGCGGTCACATAACCAGGTGAAGACAAATCTCTGTAAGATGGAGGCCTCAAGGGTAGACTAACAGGGGTAGTAGCAGTTTGAGACGAGTATTTTCTTTCAGGACTGTATAATCCCCGTTGAGGCGACTGCACTGCAGTACTGAGTGTTAAAATATCTGATTCACGTGCTTGGGTAACTGGTACCAGAGTAGATCCTAAAGTGAGGCTATTGCTATGAGCTGCAAGGAACTCTAGATCCTTTACTGGCAAGGGCTTGGAAATTGTACGCAATGGAGAGTATTCATATGAGACAACTTTTCTATCCAGAGATGACTTTGTGTAAACATCTCCTTTGAGTTCTTGGAAAACGTATCCCTTAGTAATCCTGGGCTCAACTTCACTACTGGGACTATCTTTGCGTTCAACCTCAGAGGTTGCTTTAGGACTAGGCACTACATAATGTTTCAAAGATGGCGAAGATTTACTGACCTTGAAGATCTCATCATTAGAGGCCTTTCCTTCTTTAAATTCTTGACCCAGTATTTCATGCTCAAGATGTGCCACCTCAGCTTGATTTTGAGCGGAAATCACAGCCATTTCGTCTTCTCTTTTCTTTCGTAGTAGGTCGAGCTCTCGTTTTCGACATTCAAGTTTCAACTCTAATTCCCTTTGAGCCATTTCTTCTTGAAACTCCTGTTCACGTACTTCATTGTCTCTCTTAACTCGTTCGGCAAGCTGTTTTGCTTGAAGGCTTGCCATGGAGGCCTTTATTTTAGCGTCTCTTCTTCTTCTTAACGAGGACGACGAAGAACTAGAGCGAGAAAGCGCTTTCGAATGACCAGAATCGACCTGGCTTACCGAATCTTCAGGAGTCACTTCAAGGCTGCTGTGAAGCGGTGATATCACACATTCGTCGACCAAGTGCCATGATTCTTGATTGCTCATCGCGAGCGACTGATTTTTATCCGGCTTGAATGGACCAAAATTGGTAAGACCAAATTAACCGAGAATTTTAATTTTACCACGTAAACACGTTACAATTCTAGTGTTCGCGCGCAAGCAGTCTTGGGTATAGCGTTACAACAGTTGCGATGGCCAGCGGCCGCTCCAGTTTTTGTTGTCACAACGGCCATATTCGCAACTAATACCAACCCAACAATAACAAAAACTTTGGATACGTCAGAAGGAATTGCCCAGGCTATAACTGCACAGAATGTTACCTTTAGAAGTGGTTTCAATGCCAAGGGTATGCACCTTAGCCCGCTCCACCGTTTTCAAAACTTATCCATGTGAGGCGTGAGTAGTCCAGTGGTCAGTGCGCAGGACTCTGGGTCAGACGGCCCAGGTTCAAGTCCTGGCTGGGGCTTAACGTTGTGTCCTTAAGCAAGACGCTTTACTCACATTCCTTCGTCTTCTCGGATGGGAAGTAAAGCCGGAGGTCCCGTCTCTTGCAGGGTAAGGGGACAAGAGATGTTAAATCCCACGCACGAGATTACTGTGTGATGGATATCCTCCCCTGGGGTGGTATGGGTGGGTTATAATTTGAGTGGACTAGCTTGAAGGGAATTCATGTTCCTGTTCTAGTCCTTCCCCATTGCAGTTAATGCAGGAAAAATGACTAAACTACCATTTCTCGCCACTGCAGTGCAATTGATGGTATGTGATTGCGTTACACACAGGAAGCCCATGCACTTCGCCTTCCTCTTTCTTGCTTGCCATTATTTCGTTTGCTCTTCTACCTTACCTCTTTATGTGTTAGAAAACCAGGATTAAAAAAAACCGCTTAAATCAAATGAAATCGGTAAAATAACGGCACCAAGAGTAAACAACATACGTATGGAACAAGGTAAGCCATTTTTATTTAATATTTTTACTTTTAACTATCTCTGTGGATATCTTGTAGAAAATCCCATACAAATCCTTATAAATATGCAAATTGTGTTCCTTGTGTGGTTCTCAAAGAGAGCTTGGGCTGCCTGTGGAGGAAGGCAATCACATACCATCAATCGCACTGCATTGGCGAGAAATGGTAGCATGGATAAGATTTGAAAACGGTGGAGCGGGCTAAAGTGCATACTCTTGGCTTTGAAACCACTTCTAAAGGTAACGTTCTGTGTAATTATAGCCTGAGCAATTCCTTCTGATGTTAACAAAGTTTTTGTTATTGTTGGGTTGATATTAGTTGCGAATATGGCCGTTGTGACAACATAAACCAACAATTTACATATTGAGATAGAATAAATATATGAAAATCATATATTTTGAACTGCGGTATTTGATACGTATGATGGACGATCCTCGCAGTAGATAGCGCTATTTGAGCAATAGCGAAATTCAGACCTGAAAAAAATCAGGCCTGTACGGGACTCGAACCACTGACCTCTGCGATACTAGTGCAGCGCTCTAACCAATTGAGCTAACAAGCCAACTGAGAGCAGGCCGTTAAGTTGATCATACGTATCAAATACCGCAGTTCAAAATATATGATTTTCATATATTTATTCTATCTCATTTATCACTTTCACGGGTTCATTACGAATCAACTTAACGGCCTGCTCTCAGTTGGCTTGTTAGCTCAATTGGTTAGAGCGCTGCACTAGTATCGCAGAGGTCAGTGGTTCGAGTCCCGTACAGGCCTGATTTTTTTCAGGTCTGAATTTCGCTATTGCTCAAATAGCGCTATCTACTGCGAGGATCGTCCATCATACGTATCAAATACCGCAGTTCAAAATATATGATTTTCATATATTTATTCTATCTCATTTATCACTTTCACGGGTTCATCAACTTAACGGCCTGCTCTCAGTTGGCTTGTTAGCTCAATTGGTTAGAGCGCTGCACTAGTATCGCAGAGGTCTGTGGTTCGAGTCCCGTACAGGCCTGATTTTTTTCAGGTCTGAATTTCGCTATTGCTCAAATAGCGCTATCTACTGCGAGGATCGTCCATCATACGAATTTACATATTGTAGATTATCGGAAATTGCCCAGATTGCCTTGACTTTTTGGCTTCAGGAGAAAACTATATGTATCTTGAACATGAAGGAGACCTGTTTCGAAGGTTTTGTACGATAGAAGAGTGAATTTGAGTGTTTTGATAACGTTTTTCTTAATGTGACGTGCAAGTCACGTTGGTCACAGAACGCGCTTCTTGAGCTCAAATACACTTATATAAATCGCTCTAAAAATTCGTAGTTTAAGTAGCCCAAAAATTTTATTGCAGTTTCTAGGAGAAGAAACCTTGATCTTGACAATGGTTATTGTCTCAGTTTATGAAGCCATGTAACAAGGGCCGATTTTAGTCGCCAAAGTTGAGCTATGTTTTGATGGGTGAAATTTTACCTAAATTAGAAAATTCGTAAAAAAATCATTTTTTAAGGAATCTTGGAAAAAATACTTCAGAACCTTTGAGAAACATCTCTTGTTTTAGAATTGTTATGTGGTTTCCGAATTGCTGTCGAAATAAGTTTTTCTCGGCCGTTGTCCTGAGGTGCACTGTGCACGCATAAAACGGTACGACAACACAAACTTGGACACGCGTACTTGTAATTATGAAATGGACTTTACAATCTTGAACGAACGTTGTACGATTTCGAAAACTAAAAGGAAACAAGGGAAATTACAACTATAAATACGGAAAAAAGGCTAGACAAAGAAGAAACGAAACCAAAAAAAAACTTACGTTTGTGTCCTTATAATATAAACGATGACGTTAAAGGAGCGTTGAAACGATTCCCCACTTCGATCGAGCACATGTATTTTTTAACTCGCTGCGCCTCTCGGGATCTAGCTAATGAGTGCGTGACATCCCGCACAACGGCAGTAACATGCACTATTTCACCGAGAAAACACGGTTACGAACCCCCAAAACACAAAATGCCACCGTTCTCCCAAAATAATTTTTTTGGGAATTTTTGATATTTTTCCGTAACTAAGGCCATTCGTAGCTATGTTCTGGCAAAGTTTGAAAAAATTTCAATTTTTTTGTTTTCAACACCTCTGCTCGATTTTTACGGACGACCACTCTTGATTATTCTTTGATTATCGACCTTGAATATACGTGGAAGATTATTTCCTAGATCTTCTCCCTCAACACCGAGAGGCAATTTCAACTCAAAGTAATTTGCTCCAAAACAAAGTAATCAAGGATTGGTGGTCCACAAACCATAAGTTGCTGAATATTTTTTCTGTATGAGGTTCGTATTTAACATTATCACTCGTTCGTCATTTGGCAGCTGTAATCCGGCAGACATCAAACGTTGTAAAAATTAGGCCTTTTTTGTTATTATACGTCTCATTGAAAGGAAATAATTCGACGTTACTCTTCAGTAAAAATCCGTTCAGCTTTGCCTTTGGAGTATTTTAAGCACAACGTAAGATATTCTGATCACATAATTGCGAAATACACAAGGCTTTTCGAATTTTTTTTTGTCGCTCTCCAGGGGGTTCCTTGCTAATAGTTATCACGCATTGTAACCTATTGTACTCTTAATTTCGTCCTTTCTTTTAATCTCAAAAAGGTTTCGATATCAACAGATAAAAGTGTGACATCTTTTCGCATTCTCTTGCTGGTGAATATTAAGAGTGGCTAGCTTGGTCTAGTGGTAGATTTATTATTGACCTCACACATTAACACTTGCATGGTAAGGGCTATCGTTTATTTGGCGTCAAGATATCAATAATTGAGTATTCGAGTTAATTAATCAGCCTATTTTCTGTTTTTTATTTCGCCTACAGAAAAAAAGAATAATGTTAATTAGTGTTTATTGACTCGCAAGAGATGCAAGATAATAAAGACAAATTTTCCCATGCAGGGTAAAATGGATGAACTGAACTTAAAAACTTTCAAGGTCACTGTAATCTTCCAAGGTCAGTTAGCCTGCCTACTGATACCAAACCATACTGCAGTTACTTATTATCAGCTAACTCGAACTCCCCGTTAACTTGAACTCAGTTTACTTCCCTCGGCTCAAATGTACCTCGAAAACTTAAAATTTGAATAAAAACGTCGGTCAATACGCGTCAAAGTGTCAGAATCACTTACATAACCGTGAACTGTCAAGAGGAAATAATGAGATTGAGATGCCGTCTCCCTGGCTGAAGCTGTCTGCTGTCGAAGTCCGAATTTTTTTCCTCTCTGTAATTTTCACCTGTATTAAGCGGATATGTTCACCTTCACTAAGAATTACTAAGCTTCTACTGTATCGCGCGTTAGCTCTTCGTCAAAGCATTAGTTCTTGGCTCTGACGTAGGCTAATGTTAAAAAATTCCCTAGAAAACAAAATATACAAAATGATGGTTGATCGTGCAAGAATAGTTAAAAATTATTCTTTAATAAATATTAACAGAATAATTGTGAAATTCAACATTAACTGCGATAACTCGATCCCCGCTAACTCGAACTAATTTTTCCGTCAGCGGGAAATTTTTGGGGAGTTTCATTAGAATTACTAGGGTTCTACGGTATTCATATCATGAAAATCATCTCGATAATCTGATTTGATTGGTTTTCTTACATGTTTTCTTACACTGGCCAATAGGAGTAGATGATGTCTTAAACAAGTATTCTACTCAAGAAAGACATTATGAGAAAGATTGCTTGCTCGAGTTGGGTGTGGAAACCATAAAAATGTTGGGAGCAAAATTTTTCTCTATACTCATTACAGCTTTGCAAGTTAGGGGTGACTGCGCTACTGGAAAATGTGAAAGGATCCCACTAAATGTGTACGAAGATGGCGATCAAGACAAAGAGCTTGTTGGCCATGTTTTCCACACTTCTGTCACTTCAAGCCTAGTTCGGTGCTACTCGCAGTGCACCAACAACTGCCGATGTTTGTCGATAAACTACAAAGTCAAGGACGACATCAAATACTGCGAGTTGAACGAAGGCAGCCATCTTATTCACAATAACTCTCAGATAAGAACCTCAGGATCCATTTATTACATACTGCGAAGGGAATACTTCTTTAAGGTACTGGATTTTTTTTTTGATTTAGCATTTTCAATATGAATGGTAGTTAGTCTTCATCTCGGCATAACAGTTACATATTAGGTATATATATATATATATATAAATGTGCAAATGTGAACTGAAGAAGGAAATAATTACTAGTTACTCGAGTTTCACGCTTTAGGCGATAATCAGACTGAGAATTGTCAGCTATGAGGGGTCATCTCCGCCAATATCCTGTTTCAAATTCTGTTCTAAAAAACCTGTATGCTATTGCTTTTATCAAATTCTTTTCAGAATAGAAATTGGCGAAACAGAATAGAAATTGGTGAAACAGAACAGAAATTGGCGAAACAGAATAGAAATTGGCGATGTCTTCTATTTCTATTCTGTTTTTGTGTTGTTCTCTCTGGCAACCTTCGGCTTGAATAAGCGCCAGGAATTTCACTCCAAAAAAAGAATAAACTATAATTAATCCGGAGAAATTTTTCCAAATTGGGCGGGCATCAAAGGTCCCAGTCTCAGCGTTGATTGGGAATTTTAGTACAATTCTCGCCCTTCAAGTCAACGCTGGTTCCATAACATTTTCAGTGGATTCGACAATTTTTCCATTTCTTTTTATTGTGATAATTTTTCGCGTAATAATTACTGTTTTTTTACATGTGTCATCACGCCCTGTATAAATCTATTTAAGGAATTTGTAAGTCATTGTATTACAACTGATGAAGGTCTCGGACCGAAACGTATTTTATTAAACTTTCTTAGACTTTTTATTTGAGCATATGTCTTTCTTAGCTCGAAGTTGTCCGTCCTCGTGTACTACAATATATATATATATATATATATATATATATATAATTATAACAAACTGGTTCAAGACTTCAGAGGTAGTTCATCGTTTTATTACGACAACTCTGTTTCGTATGGTCGAAAATGACCACACTCATCAAGTAATTCGACCATACGAAACAGAGCTGTCGTAATAAAACGATGAAATACCTCTGAAGTCTTGAACCAGTTTGTTATAATTATCAATGCTCTTCTAAGAGTTGAGCGCTCTTTGAAATACATTCAAATCAAGTTTAAGAATTTATATATATATATTTAGTATAATTTCAGAGCTGAGCAAAGAGTTTCCAGCAATCTGATTGGTCGAGCAGTTCCTTATATGACGCTACATAAACCGCTCCGCGCGGTTTATACAAAATTTTAAGATAAAATGTTAATAAATGTTACTAAAATGTTATGGTTTTAGAAATTTCACTGTTGCTCAGCTCTGAAACTATACTAAAACATTTATTCGCCTCAGGTTCCGTGAATATTGTCGAATAATCCCCTCTACTTCGTCTCGGGGATTATTCTACGATATTCACCTCGTCTTCGGCGAATAATTGTTAAATATATATATATATATATATTTCATATCGAGGAAGCTTCCGATTCGATCTGCCCGACGATAGGTTATACAAATAATCAGTACAATTAAAGGAATTATTTCATAATGTAATATACTTCTTAGCGTTACCCCGTCAAAAATTTTCTTCCTAATGGATGGTAATATCTTCCCAAAAGTGTTTCAATTTACGAAACACTGTTTACTTTTCAACTCAACGTAACAGCTGCCAATGACATTGGGAAATTTCAATTGATTTGCGCGCAAAACCAAAAACTCAAAATTGAACTTAGAAAAAAATTTTTTTCTCAGTCTGCATTTAAAGTACCTTTTTCGGGTCTTTAAAGTAGAGACATTTCTTTTTTTTTTTTAAATTCTCGTCAGTGGAGATGAATATTTTAATGATGGAATATCAAAGAATTAAAAGCTTCAAAGAACTTTAGAGACGAAGTTTCTCACCTGTGAGGATCATTTTTAAACCCGTACATCATTTACAGGCCAGAATATTATTTATTTCGTGGAGAAAGTGTTAGACAGTTGCTATGAAGATGGAAAAATCCGTTTTTTTCTTGATTCCTTGTTAAAACGCATATTTTTTTAAATCAAACTAGATTGACTAAGTAAAGTAGAAATATAGCAAATTCACAGACTCCTACTTCACTGATATTAGAGAATATATGACATTGGGCGAAACACTTGAAAAACGGATAGTTTCGAAGGACCATTGTGGCATGAAATAAAGTCGCTTCTCACAGCGTAGCACTAGGGGTTTCTTAGCAATCGAAAAGAAACCTAAAGGCTTGAAAATTTGATGAAATAAGCTTAGTAAATAACTCACTTTTCTGTCAAACTCAAATCAGAATCAGAATTATAGCTTAGTTCTAAAAAATAAAATGCTTGGTTATTTTATTAATGTCGTATAGAAGACTCCCAATCACATCGTTCCATGTGGAGATGACGTCACATGTACCAATCGCTGTTGCAAGAACAACCCGTGCCTCAATGGAGGAACCTGCACTGAGATCTGTGAGCCCACAAGCGTCCGATTCAACTGCTCCTGCCCTGTACCGTTTGTTGGAAAACGCTGCGAGACTCAGTTGAGAAGAAGCTGTCAGGATTACAAAGCAGCCGGGTCCACTGCCTCTGGATTGTATACACTTAACGACGACAAAAGTCAAATCTTCCAGGTGTTCTGCGATTTTGATTCAGAGCCCGGGTTCGCATGGAACCTGATTGAGTCGTTTAGTTTATCCAACGTTAACAACAGTGATCTTTTTGAGGTATTTGAATTCTCTTTGAATCTTCTGTACATATCTCATACATGAGCGTAGGAGGAAAGCACATTCAGCGGTAAAATGTGAAAAACATACATTTTCATGTTGTTTCCATAATTGTTTTGTTTCATAAGCGACAGTTTTGATGGTAACGATCATAACTTCTTCACCAATTTTGCTTCCTCCGACAGAATGATCCACGTAGTAAGATTACCAGCTTCCTGCCTCCCTCAGTTTCTATTTCATATGAGCTGAGAAGGCAGAGGAGGTTTGCCACGCCTCTTGTAAAGACAAACAGATTTGGAAATTCTTTCATTGTTAAGAGTACGAGGGAAGCATTTAAATGATTTTTAAGAGTAGTCGTCTTTGTAATTTTATCAAAGTAGTAGTTATGGATCATTTCTTATTTCTTATTTGTAAAGAGACGCAATTCAGTTTTTTAACTGCAACGTTTTCCTCAATAAATACAGTCTGCAGTCTACAATCTACAGAAAACTGTGTTTTATGATGATTACCAAGCCATCAATGGTGATAAACCAAATAACTGGCTGGCCTACCTCATCAAACGACCCTACCTCCTTTGGCTCAGAAATCAGTCGACTCACTGGAGAGCTACTTGTCGATACAACACAGATGGCACCGTCTATACAGATTACCTGAGAGCCTCGCTTGAAGACTTTGACATCATCAGAGACGTACCCACGAATAAAAGTGCTTGTCGGCCATACGAATATGTCAACATCCGGGGAAATGAGTGTGTAAATTGCACTGCGGATACATGGTATGAAAAAGGGAATTTTCATCTGCATATCGACAGTTCTTTACAGAGAGGCTGTGAATTCAATGGAAACGGAGCCAAATCAGACGAGGACAACTTTGGTTTTTATTATGTTGTGAATAACAAATTTCGTTGTACTTCAAGCTCCAATGCAACCACTCAGTTCTGGATCGGAGGCAATTAAAAGATTGAAAGATCACTATGGCAGACATTAAAAGAAAACGCCTCAAAAAATTGTAATTAGGTGATCAGTATTCCTGAAATTTCAGTTCATGTTCTATTTCCTTTTACAAAACGGGGATAACATATGATGAGAGCAAATTTCATTCTAACCCGTATAATTCTTAGTTTCACTGCTTATTCTTTCTTCTGATATTATCTGGAAATCACCAAATGATCCAACTGGTGAAGTCGTTAGTTGATGTAAAATGTGTTCAGGAAAACCATAAGGCAATATTGATATATTCTGTAAGTAATACATTATGGTAATTAATTCGGCAGAAATCGTGACTAAAATACGTGTACCTTTCGAATGGTAAATTTGCCACTTTTTTCTGGTACCTTTAGTTTAACTATGTGTCTAAGATTTATTTAAAATCGTTAGAACAACGACACAAACTGCTGCGGACTTTAGCTCCAAAGAAATTCCGTTCGCGCCAAGATCAGCCAATATGACCCTATATGCGAGGGGAAACTCCGGCTTTAAATGAGATGGAGATGCTTGTCGGAGATTTCAACCCCGGCATGTATTTTGACTCGGTCATTATACTTCTAAAATAAAATCTCTATGAATAAATGTCTCTGAGGATACCTTAAGCTCGGCGGTTACATATATGGTGTATCCTAAACGTACACAGGACATAAGGTTAGCCGTTATCTGCACCACAAGATGAGTAACCTTGTAAGTTTTGGTGGGAAAGTCCACAGCCAGAGGAGTTTAAGTTCTGTTTTATCTTAAACATGATGTTTTTGCACCATAGTTCTTTTTCCCAAGTAAAAAACTGAACCATTTACAAACATTTTTAATTCTGAACTGCAAAGCACAATTGGTAAACTATCGCTTCATTAACTTCTGTTGAAATCTCTATTTGTCTATTATTTGTAGCATGATACAACAATTACTGAAGAGTGTCAGTGAACTTCATTGAAAAGCAATGTACCTTGTAAAGGAAAAAGTTAACATGTGTGCCTCTCTTTATTCGCTAAATAATTGTCAATCATCATATACTGTATACATCATATGAATTATTGCTGAATTCATCATTAGCTGTCATAATAAATAAAGCATTGAAATATTCAAGGATTGCAGTCATTATTCTTCTGCAGATGGTGCACCTTTTGCTAGAGCCTGCGCAACACTTTTTTGATCAACTATCAAAATAACTGAACCCAAACATCGAATTGCACTCATATAGGTGCAGGACAATTGCTCTATACATTTCCCAGTCCGACAATTTTTAAACGCGTGTCAATGCGATGAATGAAACGAAGCATCGATACCCCACCCTCGCCTCCAGCAAGTCTCGTGAAGAAGAGCTCTCTAAAAATTTGCAGGAAAGATCATTTCGTGAATTGAGGAAAAAAATTTACAATCGATCAGGCGAAATTCAAAAATTTATCGGGAAAAACAAAAGGAGAAGTGGGCAAAGCAAGCTAAGGAAAAGAAATAATTTGAATATATCAACAAAGTTGAAATGGTAAATTGGCCACCGTTACGATTATAAAAGCTGACGTTTCGAGCGTTAGCCCTTCGTCGGAGCGAATAGAGAAATTGTGGGTAGTATGTGCTTTTAAAGGCAGAAATGGAGATACGTGATAGGTGGGAACATGGCAACTTGCTCGGACGAAGGGCTAACGCTCGAAACGTCAGCTTTTATAATCGTAACGGTGGCCAATTTACCATTTCAACTTTGTTGACATATTCAAATTATTTCGTTACCCCCACCGACGCAGCCCCAAACAGTTTCTTTAGAAACTATCAGCCTTTATTCATTAAGGAAAAGAAAAACCGAACTTCGATGTCTTGGACCTAGGCTCTCTCGCGACTTTTCTCTATGTGGCCCTTTGATGAAGACTTTTATTTCTCAACGATTTGCAAAATGTACTAGAAATTCCCCTTTACTGTGCAGCGTGAGAAGAGATGTAAACAAAATTTGAATGATGCAGATCCCGTACGAAAGCCTGCGGACTGAAACGTCAACATCTGATGGAGGCCTTTCTGATTATACCTTTCACTCTTCGGTACAGGTTAACTGAAAATATTCCTTCAGCGCCGAATCTCACGTTGTATATAAAATTTTCTTGACAAATTAGACTTAACAGCTATCTCTTATTCAAGGAGAACAAAAAGTAAGAAATTTTGAAATTTTTGACCAGATTTTATTAATTGACAGGAACCCTTAGTTCATTGCATTTTATCCATCACTCACTTCATCAATACATGATGATCGTTACAATTTTCTGGTCCCTCAGATGTAAAATGCGTGTCATGGATGTTTAATTCTTGCCAACTAATGGGTTGAGGAGTATTCTTTGTAGCTCTTATTGTTTTTGGCACTTTATTTATTCGTAAAAGATTAATGAAGTTGGTCCTTGACGTTGAATACAGGGGAGATTATTTGCCATATTCTTCAACTCTACGAACCGATTGAATATGATCATCATCGTTCTTTTTCCTTCAAAACAAAGTAATCATACCATTGGTTGTCTTATACAAACCTTCTGTCGTTGTGTATTTTATTGAAATGCTGTACGAAATTAACAATATCGCCTCTCGCCTGTCATTCTGCAGCTCTAGTTGGACATTAAAAATTGATGTCAAAAACCGACCTTGTTTGCAATTAAACACCGCCCAAAATGAAGTCTGTAGTCGTTACTTTTAAGCCCGTTTCCCTTTGGAAAATCATAAATACTGCGCATGATATCCTGATAACAAAGTGCACAAAAAAGAAAAAAAGAAAAAAAAACCAGGCGCTCCGAATTTTTTTTTTAAATCAACTATTTTAAGTTCTTTACTTATTTCCGCCCATTGCCAATAGTTGTCACGCATTGTGTCCTATTGTATTCTAAATTATCTCTTTTCTTTTAATCTCGAATATACCGTAAAAGGGAAGATTTAAAACAGTGGCAACCATTTTACCGACAACAAAGTCTTCAGGGTCCATTTATTACAAACTGCAAGGAGAAGAATTTACCAGGGTATTAAACTTTATCATGTCACAAGGTATTTTTATCAAGAATGACTGTTCCAGGTCCTCAACTTTAATCTTGAGATATGAGTCATTTCTTTGATATATTTGATATAAAAGAAGCGTACAACTAACGATAAATTGTAAAAATAACAACTGAGAAAAATAATTATTTCATAATGTAATATGTTTCTTAGCCCCGTCAAAACGTGGCTTCTGATGTCTTCCCCAAATGTGTTTATAAACGGAGTACATTGTTTGTTTTGAGCTCGAGGTAGCAGCTGCAAATGACTTTGAGAAATTTTAAAAGTTCCGCAAAACCGAAAACTTAAAAAAAAAACTGCAACTATTTTTCCCAGTTTGTGTTTTAAGGTCCTCTCTTATTCGGGTGTTAAAGGTTAACACATTTCCTCTTTGAAATTTTTACGAAAAGTGATGAATTGTTCGAATGATGAGATATAAAATGGAATGAGACGACTAACGGAAAAAATTCAAGTAAAGAACTGATCCTGGCAGGTGCAAGAGCTACCCATTAACAAAAATATCTTGAATATCATTCGCAGGCTTTTCCGACCCAATTACGCGGAAATACGTCTGATAACTGTTTTTACTAACCTAGATTCACCTCAAAAAATACAAATATGACAGACTCCTGCCTCGCCGAAAATTTTTTTGGAAAATACTTCATATTGGGTGATCTCGCTTGTTTATCAAGCTATCGAAATAAGGGTAACTGTAAAAGGAAAATTACGTCAAGATCGGTATAAATAAAATCGCCAATCAGAGCGGGGCTTAAAAGATATTTCTCAGCAATCGAAAGGAACCGTGATTCCAACTAAAAAAAATTGGATAATAAAAACCTGAGTTTATGTTACACTTTTCAATCGAACACATATTAGGAACTTAAAAATAACATTGTGCGGAGAAAATGCTCTGTTTTATTAATTTTTTTTAATGAAAGGTTTTTAACCACATCTTTCACTGTGCTGGCGGCGCCACTTGTAAAAATGGTTGCTGTAGAAGCAATCCGTGTCTCAATAGAGGAACCTGCTCTGAGATCTGTGAGCCCACAAGTGTTCGGTACAACTGCTCTTGTCCCAGAGTTATTTGTTGGTAAACACTGCGAGAATTGGCTGAGAAGAAGCTGTCAGAATTACAAAGCAGCTGGTTCTTACTCGTCTTGCAATCAAGCTTTCCGAGTGCTCTGTGATTTTCATTCAGAGCCTGGCTTTGCTTGGAACGTAATCGAATAGTTCGAATTGTCCAACAATCATATTTTCAGATACAATGGATATATGAAGTTCATATATTTTGAACTGCGGTATTAAATACGTATGATGCACGATTCTTCGCAGTAGATAGCGCTATTTATGCAATAGCGAAAATCAGACCTGAAAAAAATCAGGCCTGCACGGGACTCGAACCACTGACCTCTGCGATACTAGTGCAGCGCTCTACCAATTGAGCTAACAAGCCAACTGGGAGCAGGCCGTTAAGCTGATTCGTAATAAACCCGTGATGATAAATCAGATACAATGGATATATGAAGTTCATATATTTTGAACTGCGGTATTAAATACGTATGATGCACGATACTTCGCAGTAGATAGCGCTATTTTCATGGTATTTTCATGGTATTTTCATGGTATTTTCCTAAAATTATACTACTATGTTTCTTCTTTATAAGGGTGTGTAAATGTACTGCTCCCAAAAAGAAAACTATTCATTTTCAATTTGCTTCCTTTAACTTTTTTTTGTCAGTTATTAAACCTCTCTTTTCTGAAACAATATATGATAACTAAGAGGGTCTGGATGGGGGTGCCTCGAAAACACTAAACACTAAAATTTTCCGTCTATAACATCAAACAGTTAAATTTTAGGCTGTTTAACATCTAACACTAAAAAATTCACTGTAACACTAAATTTGATACAAATGTAAGCGCAAATGGCTTAAAAAAGCGAAAGCTACTAATCAAGACAAACGTGGACATTCGATATGGAATAATATCTATAATTAATTTACAGATTGTATCATTTTGATTACAATTTTGGGTTTGTTCATTGTTTATGTTTCTGTCGTGGAAAATTATGGGAGAATATTTCTCAGCATAAGGGTACATTATGCTCGACAATGAAAATTTTCCTCTGTCGTTATTTCACTTTCGTTATCTTTCATTTAAAAAATTTGTTTAATCAATCATCATGCTCCTTTCACCTACCCTGAAATAGACTTTTGCGTCCTCACTAGCCAATCCTCTCGTTTCTTAGCACATGTATCAGCAGCAAGCCAGCCTTTGAATCTGAACTCCCCTTGCCTTCCCGGGTCCAAGATAGCGTTATTTTCGGGTTTTCATTTAAATAACTCTGTATCAGAGAGTCATTCACAAGGTCATGTATATGGGCACACCTGATCGTGCAAACTCTACAAGTCAAGGCGAAAATGAGCGCGAAGGGCGCGACCAGACCTGGTGAGTGTTGTTGTGTGGGGGTAGGAGTCGTGATCGTCATCATCCATATCACTGCCTGAGTCGGTGTCGTATTCATCCTCTTGATCTGGCACTTCACCAACGGCAACTATTTCAACCGCGCTATCGTTCATAAACGTGATGCTGGGTACGTGCGAGTCCCCATCGTCATCTGTGACTTGCGGCATAATTTGTTCCATTCCGTCTTGACCTTCAACAGTTGAGTCGTCGTGGAACATTACTTTGGAATGAGGAGGTTGAGCGTAATACACTGCTGGTGGGAGAGCTCTGGCTCTGTCTTTTGTGGTTTCACTGCGCACTGTTCTCTGCCTCACAGGACAATATTTGTCCACCAACTCCTTCATCGCTACTTCAATTGGAGGATCTATCCTTGCAGCTGTTAGAGGCTTCATCACTTCAACATCTGCCAACTCCATGCTAGATGTTGGAACTGGATAAAACGATTTGTCATGTCACAGGTGTAAAGTATTTGGCGCTCCACTTTATCGTTCTTTTTAGTGATTCTTTTGCAATTGTGCCAAAGTCTCGAGCATACTGTAAAGCTGTGAAAGTCTCGTTTTTAAAGTGGGAGACTGCATGAAGGCTTTCAACTACAGTGGTCAGTAGCGAACGGTCTTTAAGGTCTTTTAACATAAGTATAAGTCACCAAATATAACAGTTATTTTTATTAGGAACAACCTGGGTTTGAATAGCAAAACCTTAGCTTTTCCAGTGAATATTGCAATTTGAAATTTTTTTCCTGCACTTTATGAATTTGAAAGATCAGTTGTCTACTCACCATTGAGTTCACTATGGGTTTCGTCAGAAACAAGGAGTGGGAAGGAACAGATGACGTGTTTTACGATAGAATTTAAGGAGAGTGTGAGCGGCGATGCTCCATATTTTCCGGCCTAACGTTAACACTCTTTGAACGACCTGACCCCGAATATGTGCTTCCAGCTGCAATGATCATGGTGCAATTGATGTCATGATGATCCATACTAAATCAACTCAAGTCGACTCTCTTTGTCTCCCGGAATAACATCGTGTTTTATGATGACGACCAAGCTACCAGCGGTGACTAGATGACCCAAATTGGCAGGCCTACCTCATCAAACGACCTTACCTTCTTTGGCTCAGATATGAGTCAACTCACTGGAGCTACTTGCCGATACAACACAGATGGTACCTTATATACAGATTACCTGAGAGCCTCGGTTGAAGACTTTGACATCATCAGAGACGTACCCTTGGTGGTAGAAACTTGTCGACCGTACAATTATGTCAACATCCGGGGAAATGAGTGTGTGAATTGCACAGCGAGAACCTGGTAGACCAAAGGGCATTCACCTCTGCATATCGACAGCTCCAAACAGGGTGGCTGTGAATTCAATAGGAACAAGCTAGACGCAATCATAAATGACGAGGACAATTTCGGTTTATATGCTATTGGGAATAACAAATTTCGTTGTACTTCAAGCCCCAATACTCATTTCTGGATCGGAGGGACCTTATGACTTTCCAATTACTCAACCAGTGCCTATCAAAAGGCGGAAAGTTCACCAAGGCAGAAACTTTTAAAAACGCCCCAATGTTCCTGAAATTATTGAATTCATGTTTTTTTTTCTTTTATAAAATCGGTGATACCATGTGATATGAGGCAAAATTTCAGTCTAACCCTTAGTTATTCTTTCTTCTGATATCGTCTAGAAATCACCACATGATCTAACTCAGTGAAGTCGTCAGTTAATGCAAAATGAGTTCAAGAAACCATAAGGCTATTTTGATATATTCTGCTAAGAGCATCCTGATTTATTTGGCAGAAATCGTGTCTGAGATGAATGTACCTTTCGAAGGGTAAATTTATCAGTTTCTTCTTGTAGTTTTTGTTTATTCGTTTGAACGAAAACAACTGCCGCGGACTTCAGCTCCAAAGAAACTCCTTTGGCGTCTAGATCAGCCGATAGGATCTTACAAGCGAGGAGAAACTGCTGCTTTAAATTGATGGAGATGCCCGTCGGAGATTTCAACCCTGAGAGGTATTTTAACTCGGTCATTACACCTATAGAATAAAAGCTCTATGAATAAAGGACTTTGAGGATACCTTGGGGCATCTTCCCAAGCACTGGACATGAAGTCTAACGGTTATTTCCGCCAGAAGATGTGTATAACCTTGTAAGTTTTCTTAGGAAAGTCTAAAGCCACAGGTTTGTAGCATGATACACCAATTACTGTAGAATATGTCAGTGAACTTTACTGAAAAGCGATAACTTGTAAAGAAAGAATTACACATGTGGTCTTCTCTTTATTTGCTAAATAATTTTCCATCTTCATTTACTGTCTAGAGATGAATTATTGGTGAAGTCATCATTGACTGTCATAGTAAATAAAGCTTTGAGATATTCAAGGATTGCAGTTATTATTCTTCTGCAAATAGCGCACCTTTTGCTAGAAACTGTACAACACTTTTATCAACGATGAAAATAACCCAAACTGAACATCGAATTACACTCATATAAGTGCAGGAAAATTACTCTACACATTTCTCCTATGATTTTTTAATTAGATTTGAAAGACTATTTTCAAAGTGATTTTTTCTTTTCCTTTTTTTTTTTTTTTTAATTTCTCATCAATATCGGTGTAAAGTTACTTTTAACAAAATAGGGTGCGTGCCGGAAAAAAAGTCCAACGTGCGCTTTTCCTTGTAGAAACTATGAAAAGTCATATACCCCTGTAAAGCTTCTAAATGATAGATTATGATTTAAATCAAATTAACAAGTAGTTTTCACAGCTTTTGTTTTGATAGGCGCGCGCGAGACCTTACACAAAACTGACTATGTTTAGTTTACTGCCTGCCTTCATTGGTTTAAGCAGAGGTAACTCACTCGCGTAAAAACAAACCTCGGGTTTTTGGCCTCCTAAGAAATTCACAACTCACAGTTTACGCACCTCATTTAAGCGTGTGTCAATACAATTATTCTGTCGAGCAATTTTTTAAAGCATCGAACCCTGATAAACGAACCGGATAAACGAACATGAGCTTAAAACGTTAACTCGCCTTAATAAGACACCTGCACCGCTGACTATTAAAGACGGTTTAAGACGTCATGTAATCAAAATATGCAAATCCGGATTCCGAACGAAAGCACGCTGAAAACGTCAACACTGCTGGAGACCTTTCTAATCATAACACCTTTTGCTCTTCGGTACAGGTTTTTTGAAAACATACTTTCAGCCCTATCTCGCGTTGTATATAAGATTTTCTCAAACTTTCAGTAGAAATTCTACTGACAACAATCATTCACTTGACTCTGATGATGACTTCCGCACAGGTTGTCGAAACGTCAGTCACTGCCACCGACAACAGTCCTTCTCAGGACTACACTCACCCGGACGATCAGACTACACCTTCACAGTGAGGAGAAATTGTTTAAATATTTCATTGATTTTTGTATAAAAGGTTTCTAACCACATCGTTCACTGTGATGGTGGCGTCACATGTGGCAATGGTTGCTGCAGGAATAATCCGTGTCTTAACGGAGGAACCTGCACTGAGATCTGTGAGCCCACAGGCTATCGATACAGCTGTTCATGTCCACTGCCGTTTATTGGAAAACACTGCGAGAATCGGCTGAATACCGAGCCATTAATGGTGATAACCCTATAATAACTGGCTGGCCTACCTCATCAAAAGATCCTGCCTCCTTTGGCTCAGAAAGCAGTCGACCCACTGGAGAGCTACTTGTCGATACAACACAGATGGCACCGTATATACAGATTACCTGAGAGCCTCGCTTGAAGACTTTGACAGCATCAGAGACGCACCCACGAAAGGAAGTGCTTGTCGGCCATACGAATATGCCAACATCCGAGGAGTTGAGTGTATGAATTGTACAGCACCTATATGGTGTGTACCTACATGGAGTGTACAGCACCTACATGGTATGAAAAAGGAGGACTCCCTTTACATATCGACTCTTCTCACCGTGATCCCCGCGATGCACCTCGCTGCGATTTCAACTCAAGCAAAACGGCTCTGGGTGACGAAAACAACTTTGGATTTTATTACACTACAAATCCCAAATTCCGTTGTACCTCAAAGCCGGAGAATACAACCCAATTCTGGATCGGAGGCAAATAGTAGTTCGACCAAACAAATTAGTTTTGTAGATTCAATGGTGATTTATTACTTGGTATTTGAGAATAAGATTCGGCGTGTGAATAGTCTAATAAGATCTATAACTTCATTTTGCTAGTTTTTAATGTAGAACTCAAGTAGTGAAGATTTGATCCATTGATTATTTGTGGTAAGATAGTTACACTAACACATTTCTAAGGAAAACTTTCGAGCAGTACTAACAAGTGAGGCGTAGATGTTCCAAAACTCTGCCAACAATTTATTTATTTGACTGCAGAATTGTTGCACGGGTTCAGATGTTATTTATCGTGGGAGTGAGGTCGAAGATTTTTTGGGGAGATCAGTCGCACCAACAGAGTATGAAGAAAACTGAAGAGTATACAGAAAACTGAGGGCCAATTAACTGCCAATGAGGGGAGACTGGGGACTACTAGTGTTCTAAGAGAGCCTTACTTTACGAGGGCATCAGGTAAATGTTATTATGACACAACTAAAATCTCCCGACCCCCACAGCTCCGGTCTCCATTCAAGCTCTGTGGTTTTATTAAACTCTGCTCTTCGCCTCATATATTTTTACCTTATTAGTCTATTCTTCTTTTTGTCTCGTCCAATACTATTCCAGTAAATATGCTTTGTATCAAATCTATTTTAGTTCTAATGCATGATGTTTTCAATAAGCTAGTCTTAGCATTTGCCCAAACGGGAAACATAATTATACTGAAGAGATTTCCTTGATGCGGTAATTATTATGTAAAACTTGCAAGATCGAACCAACAAATAAGTCTTTTTCAAGAATTGGGGCCAAGATGTGAAACGGCATCTCCCAAGTACTACAAAAAGTATAGAAGTGTGTATTCAAGAAAAATATACAAAATCAACTTTCACACCTTTTAATGGGAGAAGACGATTATGTCTGCATACGTACCCTTACCAAACCTTTTATAGCTTTTAACATCAATCATTCAATATCTATGTATGGTCTTATATATGTAGGTCTTATACGTAGGTCTTATATATGTAATACTGTTTGCTAGTTTTACTCTGTAAACGTTACAGTCTCACTCACTGCCCGCCTAGATTTTGCGAGCTACTGTTGTTTTAAGGGTGGTAAAGGGTGGTAAAGGGTATTTTCGTGATTCGTGAATGGCCTTTTTCTTTTCCAGTGAAACGTGAATGGCTTGTTTTTTTCTCGTGAATCGTGATTTTGCAGTAAATGGCTTGAACCCGGGGGTAACATGCGAAAGTGTCGTTTGATCGTCCGGGTGGGTGTAGTCCTGAGAAGGACTGTTGTCAGTGGTGGTGACTGACGTTTCGACAACCTGTGCGGAAGTCATCATCAGAGTCAAATGGCTGATGATGACTTCCGCACAGGTTGTCGAAACGTCAGTCACCACCACCGACAACAGTCCTTCTCAGGACTACACTCACGCGGACGATCACACGGCACTTTCACAATCGTGATTTCATAGATAGCCGTGAACCGTGATTTTCCAAAATAATGTTCTCTGCGAAATGAGAGAGAAGTAGAAGTATTTAATTTGTCGTGAACCGTGATTTGGGTTGTAGTTTCGACAGTAATTAACAATGCGGGCCGTAAATTATGAGAGGACCAATTTATTTTCTGTGAAACGTGATCTTGACCCCCCCCCCCCCTTTACCACCCTTCGTTTTGTATCTAATACTTTGTAACATATCTCAACAAAATCTGTAATATCAATTGTTCATAGACATTGTAGACATCACAAGATTTTAAGTAGTTTTTGAGTTAAGCGAGGTCTGCAAGGGGTACTCGGTCTGCGACTCACTGAATAGCGCTTGCTTAAGTTGTGTATGGAACGCGTTACAGTTTATTAGATCTCGGTTCATGGCTAAATGAAATATTTAATGAGAAAATCATTCGCTCAGCACGTGCTTCTTTAAAGCAGTCAGTTGTCAAAGTCCGGAAAGTCCCTGATCGATGGCAGATTACTTCCATTTCTAACTGGAACCAAACGCTGCTCACACATCTTGTGCTGAAGGTGAGGTCTGCATGTTGCCGTTGGAGACGGCTATCTTATCAACCCATTCGCAAAATTTTTACGAAAATTAGGAATTCATATTTTTCTATGATGTTTTCCGCGGCGTTGCCTGCTAGAACGCTCATGACTTTATTTTTCCTGGAGGTACACGAAGATGACCACATGCAACCATTTTCTATGAGACAATCCCGGAAAACTCGTTCAAACAATCGTTTCTAACAGCTCATAAATCGTCGAAATTGGAATCTTTGTGAACTGGATTCCCTTTTAACGATCGTGTGATTGGCACTAATCACCAGCCTTTGAAAAAGCAAAGGGTTTGATGATCTCATTGGTATACTTGTCAAAAAGTGTTAGAAATCCGTTTATTCTGGAGTCCTGCTCCAGTGCAGTATTTCCGTGAAAGCAAGCGTGACAAGCTGAGAGAGCCCTGGGAACTAAGTAATAGAAAGTATAAAATATATGTACTTCCTTTCCTCGAAAACTACGTTCAATCACCAACCTTCGAGAACCTTCTAACATTACGCATTCCTCTTTACTTGAGATTCTGTCCCTCAGGTAAAGGTGACTGATATTTATGGTAAAATGTATCTGAACTTGCGTTTTAGTTTCGGATCATACAAGATCATGATCATTAAATTGTGGGTAACCTCTGATAGATCGTATTTTCCCTCATCAGATTGGCCGAGATGTCGGAGAGCGATCGTCTAATAACTGAGGCAAGGGAAATTCAACATACTCGAATAGCAGTAGAAGATGTTGGTAGAGCTGTCAGAGTTCGAAATACGATATACGCTTACTCAAACCATTTCATTACGCAGAGCCGACCGTACTTTCGACGACAATTACCAACTTACATCGACTGCGTATGTTTTCTGTGGTTAACTTGGGCGATGTTTTGGGCGTCTTGGCTGGGTGCCTTGGCTGACAAAGGAGGTTATTATAAAGGCGCTCCATTTTATTGTTTCTTTGTCTGTGCAGTTTTCATTGGAATTTTCTGCCAGCACGAGATTGTCAACAGAAAATCGCTTCGGATTGTCCTAACACAGCCTGTTCTCGACGGGCAACGAAAGTTAAACGCGCTCTACGAAGTGACAATCACAGAGCTGCAAGGAATGGCTCTACAGAATTACCAGGCTGGCATTGGGTTCATTCATGCGTCGGAAGGAAAAGTAAAATTCCAAGCCTTTAATCGGAAAGCTGAACAGGCAATGATCTGTGCAAGGAAGACATCACGATGCATGCTATTCCTTTTCTTTTGCTCAGCTTGTTTTAATTTCTATTTTATGATGACTTCCTCGCTGGGTCTCACGTTTTCATAAGGAGAGTGATCAGAATAGGGGAATGGTAGTACTTTTAAAATGATATTTTGGTATACCAATCATTTTGTTATCCTTGACCTTGTAACTTTTGAATGATGTCAGAGAGGTAATTACGTGTGAAGGTGTAGTCTGATCGTCCGAGTGAGTGTAGTCCTGAGAAGGACTGTTGTCGGTAGTAGTGACTGACGTTTCGACAACCTGTGCGGAAGTCATCATCAGAGTCAGAGTCATCATCACTTGACTCTGATGATGACTTCCGCACAGGTTGTCGAAACGTCAGTCACTACCACCGACAACAGTCCTTCTCAGGACTACACTCACCCGGACGATCAGACTACACCTTCACATGTTACCCCCGGGTTCAAACCATTTACTGCAGAGGTAATTACGTTACATGTCACATAGTTTTTGTCACGCGACGCCCGCTCTTTTGCAGCACACCTTTTTGTTATATTACATAGAGAGCCAGGCTCGAATGATTTGGGCGTTTTGGCTACTATTAAATAAAATACGCGTGCGAAGAAGCTAGAAGAGGGAGGGTGTTATAAGGAGAGTCTACAGCTCAATTTTTTTCAGTCTCATAAGCTTCGCTAGTCTCCTTCGAAGCCGTTTTTAGGCTCGTCACGCAACGCTCCTCCCCACAAACCATAGTCTATTAACTATGCACAAACTTTGTGGGGAGGAGCGTTGCGTGACGAGCCTAAAAATGGCTGCGAAGGAGATTAAAGCTTCGCCTGATCAAACGCTTTCAAAAGCATCGCGTGATGTCACAAGACGTCAACGTTTTTCCTGTATTTAGAGAGAGTTCGTCGTTAAGTTTTTTTTTTATTATTGTTCAGTATAATGTTTGCTTCTAAATGTAATTCTTTCCCTTGTTTAACTTGTAGTAATCATGGATTTGAAAATACCATTCGATCTCTGGTGAAGTAATAATGTTGAAAATTTTGATTTTACTGATTGCGCAGAAATAGTCAAGGAAAGTGGACTTGTGAGGTCCTCAGTTTCAGGCAGTGGCATAAACCCTATCACAAAGAAGCAAAAGTAAAAACACGCAAACTGCCCAAAGTGCAAGAAAACTTAACCTTGAGTGCCCAAGACAACTGGTGTAAGCTTTTCATCTGATTGGTCGAGATAGTAAAGCGAGTTTTCTGGACCAATCACAAAACGGGAATATCAAAACCACTGCAAGCCCAGGTTAACTTTCGAAACTGAATTGAGAAGTCCTTTTGTGGACCGCTGGTCTGTGAGAGTAGACACCAATGTAGACTGTAACTTATTTTTAATGTGCAATAAATATATTTATTTTTTTTAGAAAATCCATAAGAGAATTTGCGAATTTGCATGCGTTTTAGACTTGCCCCAAGGATAGTTATGGGTCACACTCACTTCAGTGATTGAAGGGCATTTTTTTTCGCGCATAAAAATCAAAGTGTTGATTAGGGAAAGGATTTCGAACGAGTCCTTTAAAAAACATGGGAGTGAATAATGTCAAAAAATATGGGAACTTCTGGAAGTCGTGCTAAGTGCATCTAGGTTCAGATGTTTTCCTCATAACTAGTAATTTCGAGGTCATTTGAGGACCCATGTTTATGCTGTAACACCAGATTAAAAATTCAAGGACCTTTGAGGACCCATGTTCACGATATAATGATACAAGTCGATATTAACTGTAAAGAGAGTCTTCTATTGTGGAAAAAAGAAACATAACGATCGATTCTTTGCTCTTTTGTATGAACTGACAACAATCAAAAACGTTTAGATAGATAGACAGATAGATAGATAGATAGATAGATAGAAACTTTATTAACGTGTCAAAGAACCTAGTTTGGGAGATATCCCATACTAATGTGGGGACACAAATAAAATGGATAAACATTATTTACAAAGAATATTACCTACTTAAGAATAAAATTAAGTCACATCATGGATGAAAAAAGAAATGAAATGAATTCATATAAGAATTACATAGAGCACAGCCCCTGCAGCCTTCGTCTAATAGAGAGCTGAGGTCATGCTTACGTATGCGGTTTTTGAAACTAGCTCTCAGTAATGTTGTGGCTGATCTGTCATAAGTTGTCGGTTTACTCCATAATTTAGGTCCTAAATAGCGTAGTGAATGTTTACCGTAAGTTATTGTGTTGTATCTAGGAATAGAAAAGTCGGCCTGTCTTAAATTATAGGAAGAGTTGTGTTTCTGAAAGATATTACAAATATTCAAAGGGCTAAGGTTTTATTTAACTTTGTACATTAAAATGCAAATATCTTGTAAGCGTCTGTTTAATAGCGAAGGTAAATTAGCTTCCTGCAGCAAACTTTCATAGGTGGAGTGTTTATCTTTGAATACAGCCCTTAGGCCTCTTTCTTGAACTCTCTCCAATCTGCGAATATCAGTAGACTTACAACTGAAAATGCCATGTGAGATGGCAGTAGGTTAGATATGGAAGAATGGCTGCCTTAAAAAGTTTTAATTTTGCATTTGTTGGACTCAAGTTGCGGAGTCTCATAAGCACACCAGTCCTTTGACTGGCTTTGTTACAGATAGTATTTATGTGATTATTGAAATTCAAATTTGAGTCAATTGTGATTCCGAGAAGTTGAAGGGTAGTGGTCGTGTTGATTTTCTCTTTGTTTACTAAGATAGCGCATTCTTCGATGTTGTTTTCAGAGTTATTTTTGCTACCAATAATTGAGGTTTGGTATTTTTTAAGGTTACCAACTAATAGATTACATTCGAACGAGTTGGTTGCTTTTTGCATACTGTCTCTAGGTTTGGACGTTTGCTCAAAACTCGAACAAACGTCCGATCTTTTGGAGCCGCATCAGTTTCTTTGATGATACCAACCCTTCGTCAGTGGAGATGCGAATTTATCTCTCCTCGAGCCTGTTGTCGCCCATGTCGGCGTATCATAGAGTCCTAAAGTGTGACGTCACGTTGCCATGACAGCATTTTTTTCTGGTCTAAACAGTTTAAACTCATACTTCAAACATGGCGTCTTTATCGATATGCTCACTCGTTTCTTTCTTTTCTGGAGAGCGGAAATCGCTTGATCGCGGAGAAAACCACTTCAAATCCGACCATGTCCAAAGCTTTATTTATTCCAGGGGAGTCATCAAAGGTGAAGTCCAAGCAAGCATGAAAAATAAGGACTACAAAGTCACAGTAAGTTGCCAATTTGGAATCACAACACGTATGTTCAATTCGAAGAACTCCCAACCCCGATTTCACCTCCAATTTAATGTTTATATTGCGGAATATAGATTGCAACTTACGTGTCTGTTTCGAATTATCTTTTTATCAGATTTATCTCGATGAAAACCTTGAAATAAAAAACACAGAATGCGAGTGTCCTCGCGGCGAGTTCAAGTGCAGTCACGCGGCAGCCATATTTATTTATGGCATCCATAACCTTAGCAGGACGGACCTGGAATGCCAATGGAAACGAAAGCGAAAGGCAGAAAGCGTACAGTCTGCAAGCCAGATGTTTCCAGCGCCACCGAAGAAGAAGGATTACAGCCCTTTGGCGCGCGATCCTAGCCGAGAGGATCGGATGTGGCTGTACAGCGAACTAAAGCGCTATGGCAAATTTACAGGGACCTGCTGGATCTTGAGTCCCGAACCACAACCTGCTACCCCTCTCCCGATCAAGACGATTGAGGATATCATTTACTCAGAAGGTTTCCTTATGGCATCTACGAAGGAAAAACAATTAGAGTACTTGATTGAGAATGCCAAAGTAGAGGAGAGAACCATAAATGTTGTGAGCACCCTCACGGCTGGCCAGCGAAACAGCCCTGCATGGCACCAAGCTCGTAGAGGCCGCCTGACTGCCAGTAATTTTGGCTCCGTCCTCCAGGCAAAAAGAGTTACACCGTCTCTTATCAAGCGACTACTTGGGGAATACAACTTGAGTGGAGTTAAAGCAATTGCATGGGGACAGGACAATGAGACTGAGGCCCTGAAATCCTTCACCAACATCACAAACTTTACACCTGTACAGACCGGCCTTTGGCTACACGAGTCGGGAGTTCTGGGTGCTTCCCCTGATGGACTTGTGGGAGACGACTCGGTGATTGAGTGTAAGTGCCCCTACACACATCGAAATGCGACAATCAAGGAAGCTTGTGGGCACAAAGACTTTTACTTGGAGGAGAAGGAAGGGAATTATACGCTGTCTACCACACATGATCACTAACATAGGTTATAACTCCATTTGGGGCAACCCCTATAATGACTTTGAAAGAGTTCATTCCCCTGTAGCTGGAATATGTAGCATTCTGCTGGGACATGAGCTTAGGTGCAGCAATTTCAATGTCTGTACAATCAATCACAATGCGGCAACTGCTGTACTCAGTGAAAGAAGATGGCAAACACATCTTGTTCTTTTCTCTAGATGGCACAGTTGTCATGATGTCTTTGAACAGGAGAGAATGCAGAACATGGACAAAAGTTATTACTATGTTAGCAACAGTTGCAACACTGCATGAAAACAACTGGGCTAAATGTAGATTGGTATAATTTTGTTTCAGTTTCATCAGAGTGATAAATATCTGGTCCTCAAGTGTGATCGCCTCAACCTTCCATCCAGCATAATAGTTTATTTCACCCTTGAATCTTGAAACATATCCCACAACAATATCAAAAACATCCTTAGTGGGTAGACCTGTCTCCATCCGTATCACCTCAGGGCTCAAGCTCTTAGCAGAGTAGTGTGCACTATAGTAACTTGACACTTCCTTGTGTTTAGCAAGTTCTGTTGAAGTCATATCAAGCTCTATTGACAGCAGAGCTTCTTTGGAACTTGTCTTTTCCTCTTGTGAGCATTCAGTGGAACATGGTTCAGAGTTCTCTTTAATCTCTTCAAGCACAGATGCTACAGTTGGTAATTTCGTGGGCTCGGCAGACACTTTCCGTTTTTTCTTGGGGGTAGGTGTACTGGGAGGTGTTGGTCCTGTACCTGGCAGCAAGTCCAAACTATCAAACAGCTTGTGCCTGTTTCTGTCACTGATGGTTGGCATATTTTCTTTTCGCCCATCTTTAAAGTGACAACTGCAAAGTCGCGAATGTTTGCTGGGCTTTCTATCTCCTCTCCTATAACAGAAAAAGACAGAAGCAGTTACTATACTTGCGCTTAAAAAACCCAAAGTTTAGTTGGTCACATGCTTAACCTTGTAGTCTAAGACGTGAATGCGAAGCGAGTATTTCTCTGAGCTTGTTACTTAATACTAGTTAGTGTAAAAGCTTTGATAATCACAACTATCATATAGTTTTTTAGTAACTAAATAATCTTAGATCAAGACTGAAGACAAGGAAAGGCAAAGCCGCGAGAAAAGAAATAAGACAAGAAAGAGAAACAGCTAATCGTGAATCAGTTTGAGATAAAAAAAAAACCAGCTATTTCTAATCGATGGTACAGCATCGAAATATATATTTTTCGAAAAATACTCACCTTACAAATGATATCCACTTATCATAGAGTGTTTTGTGTTTTTTCTGGTCTGGAAACGAAAAGAATCGGCAGCAGTGGCTTTCAGATGTGTGATTGCAATCTGGATGAAAACACTGGCCCATCGCAAACTTCGTCTCCGTGGCGTTTTGACTCGAATTATTGCTCACCAGGTGCTTTTGTCCGCTTATTATACTCTTCAATAGTAAGGCCAAAGGTTATCTTGATTCTCTTTATCTTATTTCTATTATTGGAGGATAAAATGCGCTATTATAGCTCTTGAAATGTTCGAGGTCAACGACAATGTGTCACGCTAGGGACGCCATATTGGTTTGTTTAGACCACAGAATTCCGGTGCTATGGAAACGTGACGTAAGCACTTTAGGACTCTATTACTGCTTGCACAACCAGACACGGAGGGTCGTCGAGTGTCTTTAATTACCGTTTTTAATTATCACGCCCCACATGGACTCTTTTCTCCTCTTGAAAATTTGGCATAACTCAAGCATGGAAGGAGGTTCTTGACGGCCTTTAATATTTGCGTAAACTGAGCAAGCGAGTTACATTATAACCATATCACACTCTGCCGGGACACCCGCTGTACCACTTTAGTGGGGTTGACGTCGGCTCCAGACTATTTTGGCCAAAAAACAATTTTTCTTTTCTTTGGAGTTTCCCGTGATTAAAAATGCGACAAACAAAAATCAGACGACGACTAAAGGCGTCGGCCTATTCAACGATAAACCGGCAAACTTTGCCGAACCGCAGGTAGCCCATGCCCATGCACTATTATAGTTAAGCAATAGAGCACATTTTTCCGAGCTCTAAAGCGTTTTATAACATAACCAAAGTAAAGCGCGCGCTCTGATTGGTCAAATTAGCGTCCCCCATTTGCCCATGGATGTACGCTGCTGACGTGAGCAAATGCAAAGACTATTTTTCCGCGACTCAAGAAGACTCAAGAAGCTAGAGTCGCTCTCGGCTATCGCCTCGAACGACTCTTACGCTTCTTTCATGCTTAGCAACCTCCTGCGTGCATCCATAACCCAATCGTGTACGCTGTGGTGTTTACCATTTGTTAATTTTACGTTTCCTCGAGAACTTGAGTGGATGACGGTTACTTTTTCTTTCTTTTTCCTTACTTTAACGCCGTTCGTAGTGATATAGTCCTGAATAGTTCGCCAGCATTTTCCAAGTGAAACACATCGGAATAATCTCGAAAGACCTACAAAAATGAAAAGTTAGATTTTGACACGACGTTTTCGTTGCCGTCGCCGTCGTCGTTGCTAAAGCTCCCTGTTAGCGGGGGTGAGGGGAGGGGGGGAGTGGGTCAGAGTATCCCGTATCTCATTCTAACCTTTCGTTTTTTATATTCTCCCGAGTTTGATATCCCAGAATCCCTGTTTTAACCATCCCCTATCCCGTTCATATTTTTCTCGTGTATCGCGTATGCCTATTATTTTTTACCCAAATGTCCCGTATCCCGGTAACCCCTTATAGGGCCCTTCACTTACTTCATCGCAGACTTAATTAATATGATCACGCCAGGATAAGAGAATATCGATTAAAATTCCTAAGTATTTGAGTCTTACACAAAGATCGGATCTGCTACTGTAAGTTATAGTTTACTTTCTGTCGGGGCTGACGGACGCTGAGGTATTTCGTTTTCATCATACAAACTACTTCCCTTTTCTGCGTTTGAAGAATGCACTTACAGTTTAATTATTTCTCTACGTGGCTGATATCAACGCGCGTGAGGTGTTGGGAGTTGTTGAGCATCACATCCGGTAATGAGGATTCTCTATTCTGGAAATACTGATAGTCTCGCATGCATATTCGCACGTATGGACTAAATAAGTGACAACACGCGGTCGCATGTTCTCATTCTGTTTTGATACACGATTAGTTTCTAACTTGTAATTACTCAATTTTAACAGCATGTTATTGTTTAAACAGAATGACATCAGTTTGAGGAATAAGCATATTTTCCAATATTTTTCTGCATGTTAACATCCTTCTGAAGTAGGGTCAGCACAAACAAAAGCCTACGTTTGATCATGAACGAAGCTGGAATACTCACATCGCCGACGGCGCCCATGATCGTTTTTTTCGCGTGACCAAGTCGTCACGTGTTTGACCTCTTGCGCCTATATTACTACTTTTCTCAATCATGTTGTGGCCATGCGCCTGCTATGCCTTTTCTCAAGCGCTAAAAATGCATCACATCAGTACGAAATTATAGAAATTTGTCCGTAAAATAATTATAACTGACGTTACAGAGGCAGGTCAAGTAAGGCGGCTCCGAAGGTACGTAATACGCCAGACAGGCTGTACTTTGTCCTTATACCACGTGGTTCCGGTTTTTCACGTACGTTTCACATGATTGAACGTGATGCACTTAACGTGAGCATGCGTAGAACAGTGTTGTTATGACAACACCAACCCCGGGGAATCTCAGAATAACAAGAATAATGGCGGACATGCACACAGTTTCTGTGGTCGGTCTCCTTAAAGATGCCGAATTTCATATGATTAAAGGAGCTGCAGAGGTATTACTGAGCATGCTATGAGAATCCATATCAAGGTTTTTATCATAAGAGTACAAATACTCACGTCTTAATGTACTTTGTTATTTTATCACAACAGCAACTTAGCCAGAGACAACCTGATGTGTTCACCGAGCCATACGTCCTGGGTTTGTTGGAGTGTGATTGGGACACTTTTATTCGAGATAAGAAGAAGGTAAGATAAAAAGAAGAAATTATGGCCTTATTCAAAACCAGAAACTGAGGATCTAGACGCCGAGATCACTTAAAAAAACTGATTTCTCATGTAGGCTTATTTTTAGGCGTCAGTTGAGAAGTACGCTCATAAAAAATTCCTAGCGTGACCTGTAGTTTGCGAATAAATCAAAAGTTCGAAGCTTTCAGGCACGCTACTGTGTTATTTTAAACTACTTGAGTATTTGGAAAGTATTAAGGAATAAACAGTTATGTAATATAAGTTGATTTATGATGCACCTCACACAACCATTTTAGGCCGGTACAAGAGTACATTGTTTGTTGCATTTGTGATATGACTTAACGTGTTCCAGCCCAAGTACAAATTATTAAGCTTACTTAATGTAAGCGTGGTTAGTTAATTTTTTTCTTTGGATTCATGCCATCTTTCAAATAATTTTGATGAGGGGTTTTCCAATTCATGTGTCAATCACCAGGCATTCGTTACTCACGAGTTCCTTCGAACAAAATTGCTTTAAGTGCCCCTGAGACGAAAATTGACCATTTTATTTTGGGCTAATTTTTTTACAGAATTTTGAATTGGGTCAAGTTAAAACCCTTTTTGCCATTAAAAACTTGAAACAAACCTTCGATGACCAATTTTTACCACTTCAAAGTTGTCCAAAAATTGTCCGCCATTGCTAAAAACAGTTCCAGCTGAGCCCGCAATTGTACAGCAGAAAACGTCATCATGACGTCAAAGGCTTAACAAACTTATGCTTTACTTTGTCACAACTCTCTTTGTTCACTGCAAAGAGAATCACATATATTACTTTTTTGAGAACTGTTTCGTTGTCAGTCATGAAATGTCAACTTTGTCTGGCAATGAATTGTCCCAGAAATCATCTGAAGCTTCTGTTGAGAGTTTTGCACCAGCAAGCAATGAATTTTTGCCATGCAAATAAAGATAAATGCAGAAGGGCGTGGACTCCCCATGTTGCCCCTTGGAAATGTGATGTTCTTAAAACTAGCATATTTGTTTTAAGAACATCAAATTTCCGCGGGGAAACTATCAGCCGATAGTTCCTAGACAGAAACACTCTGTTGTTTAAATAGCTTGTTTAAAACGTGAACGTGAAACTAATTACAAATAATGAGCTAATAAGAACTAATATTAAAAGATGAAAGTATTGAAAAGCTATATTTTATCTAATTTATATAATTATTAAGCGAAAGTGCATTAAAAATAATTATAGTTAAAGCATCACCATAAACGAATGCAACGCACGCCTAAAAGCAGCCAAGTCTGGACATTCCCTGACTCTAGTAGGCAAACCATTCCAAAGCTTATTAGTTAAATATGACCATGACTTATGCATGTATTCTAAGTTGAACAATGGCAGTGTAAGGTGTGTGCTAGACACCCCTTAGGTTGTAATTCACATTTAAAATGTTAAAAAACTGACCAAGATATTCCGGTCCCTGTCCTCTTAAACATTTTTATGAAATAACTAATGACTGGATTTGCCTCTGTGTCTCTAAGTTTTGTATTTTAGCTAAATTAAGGAGAAAATCATAAAGCACTGAGCTTGAATACCCTAGGATAGTCCTTAGGATGTAGTAATTAGAGTCTTCTAACTTGTTTTTGAGTCCATTACTTATTCCTAGCAGGAGTGGGCTACAATACTCTAAGTGGGGTAGTACCTATGCTTTGTAAAGGTGAATCATAACATCTTATGGTATAAACTTACGCAGCTTACGCATGGCAGCTGCCTTAGCACTTGCCTTCTTAAGTTGTACTTGTATATAGGGCTTAAATGTTATTCTTTCATCTAAAATGACACCAAGAATCTTCAGACTATCAGTCAACTCTACATTATTATCTTGTAGATTAATATTATATGTATAATTTACTGGGCCAATGGCCATCACTTGGGTCTTTGTTGCATTGATTTGCAAATAATTATGTTGGATCCATGTACACGCTACTTGAAGATCTGAGTAAATAATGTATTGTAAAACAACAGGAGATGTACCTGAGGCATAAGCAGTAGTGTCATCACCATATAATCACAATGAGGTGCCTTCAGTAAAATAATTTAGATCATTCATGTATATGTTAAACAACAGAGGACCTAACAGGCTCCCCTGAGGGACCCCAGTTCTAACAGTTCTCCACTGAGAATAAGTATTGCCAAGTTTAACACATTGTTTTCTCACACAAATATGCAGTCATGAGTTGCAATGCCCTCCCTGAAAAACCATAGGCCGTCAATTTAGCTCGAAGAAGTGAATGACACAGAGTCGAAAGCCTTACTAAGATCCACCGCGACTGCAACGACAGCTTCTCACCTATCGAGACTCGCCCTCCAATCCTCAGTCATCTTAAGTAGAGCTGAACAACAAGAGGGTCCCCTTAAATAACCAGATAAATTATGAGACAGCTTGCATTGAAGGGCCTCTCACAGCTGATCAAACATGACTCTTTCAAAAACTTTGGAAAAAGCAGTCAATAGTGAAACTGGCTGATAGTTAGCCTTATCAGTCTCTTTCGACTTCTTATATATGGGGGAAACATTGCTACACTTCCAAACCATAGGCCAACTGCAACTTGTTATAAGGTAGTTAATCAAACAGGGCAGTGGCTGTGCAAATGGCAGGAGCTGTAATGCGCAATAGTCTTTGCGATATGTTATTGCATCCCATGGCTTTGCTTGGATTAAGCTTCAGCAGTATGTCCTTCACATATTCCACCTCTATCAGCTGAAAATCAAAATTGGTAACAGGTACGAAATGTTCAGCAATCCTCTTGACGCTAGGGTGATCTGTAAATTCATCCACACTCATTTGAGTGCTGTCACTTGCAGCTACGTCACAAAAATAATCGTTAATGTGTTTGCCCCAATGCATTTGGTCAATGATCTCATTAACCCTTTCCTGCAATTGTTTTTTACTATTGGTGCTGTGAGAAGTTTGAAGTGAACTCTGTTGTTGAGTTGTACTTTGGCCTCTTGTTTTTTCTGTCTTATTCATGATGACTATTGTTGTGTTGCTTCGGTGAGGTTTAAAGCAGAGTTTGTTTCAACTCTTTTAGAGCCGTGACTTCATTACCTTACAAAGTATTTTTTGGCTTAGATACAATCTGCAAGTTGTTATGACAATTTTCCAAGTAGCTCTGAAGGATGATAGAAGACTGAACTGGAGGCATTCAGTTTGGTATGAAATGGAACTGGTTCTTTGTTTTGTCCATGAAAGGTGTAACGGAGGCGCATTCGTTTTGTGGAGAAATCTTGCAAAAGTTGGCCTGATTTCACATTCGTTTGTTATGGGTGTTGGGATGAATTTGAGACCCTTTGATAGCACGCTGACTTGGCTGTCAGATGGTTGATAGTTTGAGAGGTTTTTAAAGAAATTTTTATTTTCTTGGTTTTTTGGCTGCAAGCTTACATTTTAAAGTGTTTCTACACTCTATGTATCTTACGCTGTTTGTTCTACTTTTGCTGATATTAAAGCCAGCTTTTTTTAGAGTCAGAGCACACAATTATACTTTTCATCTCTTTTGTATAAAAGTGAGCTCTTTGAGGTCAGAAATCTCATTCCTCAATTTGGCTATTTTATCATTCTTATTTACAATGTTCACTGAGTACTTTCCCTTGTGTAAGGTATTCTGCAAGAGAGTTGTTAAAGGTGGATATTGATCAGCGCATATGTAAAGGAGACAAAACCCGTGAAGGTTCGTATTCTTCACTTTTGTCGAGATCGCACTGAGGACGGTTTTTCTTGTCCCTGCTTTTGAACGGTAGGCACTGAACCCAACAGAATTCTTCGCCTAGATCCTTCAAAGTACACAGATCTCTTGAAACAGTCCTCCAAGAAGTGTTCGGGGTAGATCACAAATATTCCTGCAAGATTGAAGTTTACTCGGCGAGTTCGCACAAATCGCATCCATTTTTCCTATTTGAACTATTTGCAAGGGTCCAATGCAGAGAAATACCTGCAGCATGGTCTGAATGATTACTTCAGCTTTGATTTACGCATCGATGCCTCGTCATTTTTGTTTAGTTTTTGTAAGAATAGATTAAAGCACTCTGTTATGTTTGCTTGACATTTTTCCATGTGAGATTTTGGCATTGAGCCTTTGACGTCACTTCCTCTGAGTCCTGCAATCAACTTACGGAACATGATCAAATAATGGCGGACGTGAAATCGTAAATTTAATGAGTCTTAATAGGGAGAGGTAGTTGATGGAAAATACAATTATTGCATAGCTCTATTATTTAAATTGTATCATTTACTTTTGTCTTGGTGAATTAGTGTATTTTTTACAAGTAATTTCATCCAAATAGGTGAAAATGTACAGCATCATGTGGTTTGTGCATTGGTTATAAATTCATAGAGCCAAATAATTCTAGGTCCTCCCAGTTGGAGGGTTTATCATGTGATAGATGTGAAAAGTTCAAAAGGTTTTCCACAAGTCATTTGTATTCTCAATAATAGATTTTTATGGTGGGTAATATTTCTGGTCTTAGGGCCTTTACATGTCAGCCCAAGGAATAAATTTTTCT
Organism: Stylophora pistillata; assembly: GCF_964205215.1. Classification (NCBI taxonomy): domain Eukaryota; kingdom Metazoa; phylum Cnidaria; class Anthozoa; order Scleractinia; family Pocilloporidae; genus Stylophora; species Stylophora pistillata. The sequence goes on along the minus strand of NC_142526.1, from coordinate 28,970,543 downwards.
AACTGTTACTAACCCTAAGCAATTATAAGAACATTTTCAGGGTCTAAGCTCTTGATTTTAAAATGAGGATCAGGGATTTTTTTGTTGAAATAGAAATTGATAGTCAGTAGGTTCAAAATGTGTGAGGAGGCCCCTTATTCTGCTCATTGAGATGAAAATTAGGAGGTTTCTGGTTTAAGACAGATCTCTTATCACCTATGAGCTCCTCATTTTTGACATCTTACCTTCACTTGATGTAGTCTGGGCACTCAAATTCAAGTATCTATTCTTATTTCTCTCCTAACTAATATATAACTAGTGGAGCTCATTATTTTATCGATTATTTTTTGACTGTGATGTATTGCTCTTGGGTTCATCTACTCTTTTAGTTGAAACAATTTAACAAATGGTAAACACCACAGCGTACACTATTGAGTTATGGATGCACGCGGGAGGTTGCTAAGCACGAAAGAAGCGTAAGAGTCGCTCGAGGTGATAGCCGAGAGCGACTCTAGCTTCTTGAGTGCTTAGCAAACCTCCCAAGTGCATCCATAACTCAATAGTGAACGCTGTGGTGTTTACCATTTGTTTTATAACATAACATTGATACATTGTAGCTAAAGAGTTCCCTTTCATTTAACAAATCTTACACGACCAGAAAAAACAAATGCACGTGGAAAAATAGTATTTGCATTTGCTCACATCAGCAGCGTACACCCATGGGCAAATAGGGGACACTAAATTGACCAATCAGAGCACACGCTTTACTTTGGTTATGTTATAATTTCAGCTATACGCATGAAAGATAAATGTAAGTTGCTTTCTTACCTGCTAGGAAATGAGAAAAGAAGTATGGGGCTTTCAAGAAAATGTCATTGTGTTTTTGGATGAAGAGTTGATTGGAGGACATGAGGATTTTAGAAAGTGGGCCTTGGATACCCATGGATACAGAGATTTCAGGTTTGTTGTTTTGAAAGGCATTGCTACCCCTTGAGTTTATACTGTCCTTAATCTAAGATAAACCTTTTATTCCGCTGTAGCCATTAAGTTTACTGAGATTCTGGCTTAACCAATGATGGAACACAATGTTCTTCTGTATCAATCCCACAGCAGTTTTCTAGCTAAATATACTGGGAAAGTTGCTTGAAATTTCCTTTTAACTGGACCTGGAATTCAAAGAGCACATATTTCTTTTCCTTTCGTTTTTAAGGCTAACTGTTTGTTATTTTACATTTGGCTAAAGTACTGTAAGAAAGATATTTTTCAAAATCATCATTCTGTTTTTAGCATCTTTCCAACTACAAGTATGTTACCATGTTTTGTGGTATGAAACACACAGTTTGATTTGTATTTTCCTATTTTTTTTGCTAGGCCTCTTCCTTTATGGCATGCCATGGCTAAAGAAGCATATAAAGACCATCTTCTTTCCACCAAGGTAAAGTTGTGTGCAAATTTACCAAAGGCTTTGATCACTCAAAACTTCAATTTCTCAATGACATGAAAATTTGCATTAACTTTGTTATTTCAGCATCAGTTTGTTTACTTGGACATAGCAGTGGGCCATGAAAAGATTGGACGACTATTGATTGAGGTATGTTCACATGTGCAAGATAGGAAAAAAAATTCCATCCAGATTTCTATTTTTGTTGCTTGTCTGATATGTTTTGCCTGACAGGTAAGTGAGCAAGGGAGTTACTTGCTTAGCAAGGAAGTATACCTGCTGCTCATACAAAGAAGATCGTTTCTTTTTTATATGTATAACCTGGAGCTTGTTTCACAAAAGTCCTGGTAATTATCAATAATTAGTCCCGAAAAGAAGAGATCTGTTTCTAGTGTTTACATTCAAGGTCGAGATATTGACAGCTTTTAAGCTCAAACAGTGAAGATATCAGGAAATGAGACAGAGCTAAAACACACACTCCTATTACTTAATTTGAGAATTTAAAACATGTCTCCCAGCCAGTTTTAGCTCATGTCTATCAGTAGGATTTGATTTTATCATAGTATATTTTTAATAACCATTATTGAGATGTAATGCGCGCTTGATCATTTCACGGAAAGCGTGCAATATAAAAATTAAATTATTATTATCATTAGGAAAAAGTGGGGTACTAAATGGGAAATACTTTTATGACAGAGTTCACTAAAGTACCGACAGTTTATGCAGGGATAAGCAGAACAAACTCTTATTATGAGCCCTTCATTCTAATATGCAGTTCCTCTTCAACAGCTGTTCTCTGAAAGACTACCAAAGACATGTAGAAATTTTCGTGAGTTGTGTGTAGGAAGTCAGAGTGAATCAGTGCGGCATGATCCCCCTTTGAAGCTGTGGTACAAGAATTCAATATTACACAGAATAGTTCCTAATGGCTGGATACAAGGTGGAGGTAAAACAAAAGTTTGCAATAGACTGCATATTATGACAGTGATAGCAGTATTAGAATGAAAGGCTCTTTAGTATATCGCAGTATTTCATATTATTATGTTTATTTTCATGAACTGTGAACTCTTAAGGTTTCATGGAAATTTATTTGGTGCTGTAGCCCTGTAGAGTGATTAGGGAACTTAAGAAACCACGACGGCGACACCAAGGAAGACTTCGATTAAAAAATGAATTTCTACTCTTAGTTAAAATTTCAAAAATGGCTGCAGGAGCTCACTGTCTCATACAGCGCCACAGCTCAACTTCAGCATGACGTATAAAGTAGCCGTTGAGTTCCAAATGGAAATTAAAATAATTTGCCGTCGCGGTATCGGTTCGCAGACGACGTAAATTTTGGCGATTTCACATTGATGTTTTGCATAGGACGGCTAAGAAATGTACAAAGTTTCAAAACGCACGTGCTGAGCTATCCTTCTGCCTATTAGATCTCTTGTTTTTCCACGTCATCGTTGCCGTCGCCGTCGTGGTTTCGTAAGGTCCTTAATGGCTGAACCAGGAGGGAACTTCAGATTAAACATTGTGAACAGTGATGCGTTGACAGCCTTAAGAAAAGCCATTGTCAGAACAATGTGAAACTGGCTTGTCAGCTTGCATTAACGTTGGCTGTAAGACATCTGTAGCTTTCAGTGATTGTTGAATACTCTTTTTCTTTAACAAGCAGTCGGGAACAATGATTCTTTACATTATAAAACTCAGGCAAACTTACATGCACCCTATTAGATCCTTAAGCTATCTCCAGTTTTGCCTCTTTTTGGCTTTTTGTGTTTGTCTGAATTTCTAGCACATTGTAGGTTATTGCAGTAGACCATCCAATTAGACAGCACTGGCTGATATGTTTAAAACACTAATAGAGTTTGCAGCTCCCTGAAAATTCTGTTGGCCATTTTAAAAATATAGTGCAACTATCGGCAGAAGTTCTGAAAACATTCAGATTACTTTGCCACTTAGTTGAAAATCATATTCTTTCGGAGTAGTTAGGAAAGATAACAATTTTGTTTTGTATTCTAGATATAGAGGGAGGAAAAGGCACAGGAGGGGAGTCTATTTTTGGCCCCTTTTTTGAAGGTAATTTTAGAGGGATTGTCGATGTGATGTGCAAAACTGCTGCACAACAGAATTAAAGCTTTCATAGAAGATAGAATACACCAAATAGGAATGAAGATGTTTAATAATGCAGAAGATCAACACGGACTACCGCATTGACGATATTGTTCAAATGACAGATATCTTACTGATTTCTTTGTGGCGAGAAAGGGGGGCAGGGGTTATACAGGCTGTGCACTTCACTCAAGATGGTTTGTCTCATCATGCAATTTCGATCGACTAGTCGGAATTCTGCGAGGCGGGGCTCACGTGTTAAGACCTCCCCCTCTCCCCCTCTCCCTCCCTCTCCCCCTCTCCCCCTCTCTCCCCACCCTCTCCCCCCTCCCCCCTCCCCCCTCTCCCCCCTCCCCCTCCCCCCTCTCCCCCTTGACTCCCCTGTCGGCTCCTAACTCACTCCTGTGAAAGCCCATGCGAACCTGTTGGCAAGTTAAACAGACGGTGGTAAGAGGTGTTTTAATGAAACCCCTGCTCATTGCGTACATGTATTTTTATACTCCGCATTTTTTCTTTGTTGTTCACAGATGAAGACTTTTCCATACCGCATGGAAAGAGAGGTATTGTGGGTATGGCCAATAGGGGCCGGCATACAAATGGATCTCAATTCTTTATCACGTTACAGCCCGCTCCTTGGATGGACACGAAATATGTTGCTTTCGGGTAAGAAAAATAGAACCGAATCTCACAAAAGTAAGCTAAAGTAAACTTTTCAGAGTACGACTATGAATTGACCTACATGTGTAGGTTCAGTATCTCAACTTAAGAGACGAAATCCTGAGAAAGTCTCAGTCCACTACGGCGGAGCTTATCCATAACGCGGCAAGGAGCATGGCTCCCCTTCTCAAGAATGATTTGACAAATGAAAACGTTACGTCCAGTGTAAGCACACCTATTGACCAAGGAGGGCGTGGGTGTACTATCTTAGATATTTCATGAACTGAACTCTGGAAAGCTGCATTAAACACTTTACTTTGGATGCCTTTTGACAGAAGTAAAATTTAAACAAACTGTTTGATATCTTCGAGGTAATTATGGTTTTATCAACTGAGTTGATAATGTAAGTTGTGTATTTAACTAAGTTTCCAAGCTTTGAAACTCTTTACGGTGACCAATTTACATTATCAACAACACAGTTGATAAAACTGTAATTACCCTATTATACTACCCCACGGACGCAGCACCACACTTTCTTTAGAAACTTACCCCCTGAAATCATTTGTTAGATATTTTCCTTAGGTATTAACTTTGTTGGTAGAACTAACCTTTGGTCGCCCTTATTTGTAGTCAAGTAATAGAGGGTACAAGAGTTCTTGACGAACTGGAAAAACAAGAAACGTTCAATGAAAGGCCCAAGTCTACCTGCGTAATTGTCGATTGTGGAATATTCGATGTGGAAAGCCTTTGGAACACCTCCAGATAAATACACTTACTTTGAAATCAAAGCAATCCTTAATTCACCTTGAATCACTTACAGATGCTAGAAAAAGGCCTTCGAACAGACTACGTAGCTACATTAGTTAAAAGGTTTTTAGCGACACAAAATTTCTCACAGAGATATTCTTTTGAAAGTATTTAGGAGTAAGTGATATTTAACTGTATTGAACTACGATTCTAGCTTTTTATGGAAACCTTGTTGAACAATTTGGAAGTGACTTGCATCAAGAGAATATTCGCTTGCCCGCACAGAATATTTTCCTTTTTTTATTGTTGTGTGTTTACCGAGAGATATATATGAGCAAAATTGCGCCACCAGAAGTCGACTTAAAATAACCTACGTAGTCAACAAGTTACCATACCTCTCGCGGCAACAATCGATACTGATTATTTGTGTGCTTTAAAAATTCATTTTTTGAAGCGAAATAAAGTTATTTAAAGATGATCGCGCTCACATAAAGCAAGCGATAGTCGAATTTGGAAAACTGGGCCTGATAAATTATTTTCTGATACTGGTACTTTCATTACCATTCATCTTTCCTTATTTTGTCAGTCTTTTTGAGAGAATAATTGCAAAGAGGAATGAAAAATGTCTTTCTTATTCGGATTGTATTATAGTAACATTTGTTATAACCTGAATATATGATTTTAATTGATGCATAAATTTGTTTTGAAAGATTTCGAATAAAGATTACACTTGGACAGAAATGTGTATCAGCGGGTGTCTTTAAAAATGGGACGAGAGGAGAGAGGTAAAAGCTATTTTTGAACCGTTTTTCATCCAACTTGTCACCAATTATGCAAACATTTTGGAACAGGAGAGTCAATTTACCAGAGGAAAGAATGCGAATCTCGCAGCACCGACTTGACGCACTGACACGGCTGCCCTTTTTATTCTGTTAGTGATCGATATTTCCGCTCGCATCTCTGTGGGCTGAAAGGACGTGGCACAGGCTCACAACATAGACACAGTGCGTTTTTAAGGGGCAGGCCATTAGGAAAATCGAGGGTGGGGCAGGGGAAAGGGAAACTAAGATTCTCCTTGCAGAAGGATCACACTAGGCAAGCTGGCGATGGACGCGAAAGACATTTGACCGCTGAATCTCGATTTAGCGCCTCTCGAAGAACTTGGAAAGGTTTTGAGATTGTCTTGTCTCGTGTCCGCCCAGACTCGCCCAACACCCGCTTTGCATTGAGGAAGTAAGCCAACACAAATAATTTGCGGATTCTACAGGTATGAAGACATTTACTTCAAGTAGCATGTAAGGCCGGACTTGGAAAAAAAATGCCAAATCTGACCGACGTCTGTGCTGGTTAGGCTTTCCGTAGTTTCGACCCTCAAGCATGTCAAGCACAGAATTGTCTGATTTTAACAGTTCCACTGAAAATAATATCCTCAAATCTTAAAGATGGCGTCCGCGCAAGATTTAAACGAAACTTAACATCTCCCTTTGTTATGGTAGACATTTAGACTTAACCCTCCCATCCCATGCAGCAAAATTAGAGGATACTGAATTCTCACGCGCTCCTTGGCCTAATCTTTAGTAACCATGGTAACACTTGTGTTAACAATGTCTGTTTCAGATGAAAAGATAATTGGTAATTTTCTAGAAAGCTCTTTGTCTCAATAAGAATAGCGCTTGAGCGAAGTTCTTTTCAAACTGAATTTTGGTTAATCTGCTAGAAAGCTCTTTGTTTCAATAAGAATAGCGCTTGAGTGAATTTCTTTTCAAACTGTACTTTGGTTTAATTTTTACATGTCAGCAAAACTCGTCCTCACGTACCACTAAACTTGTCTTAGACTTGTTAATGTACAGTATTTCAATATGTGGTAAGTAGTGTTCTATGATTATCGGTTAGGATAACTGTTCATCTTGATAAAATATTAAAAATATTACAATAAAGGTTCCGCCGTTTAATGAAACGAAGTTTCACGGTTTGGCGCATATTGCTTCAACCACTTAGAAAATAAATAGATAGGCGTCATACTTCAAAGGTCAACTAATTTTGAAATGAGACTTCTCGTTTCAACTGTTTGCGTTGCTGTTTACTGCAGTAACTCCAATCAGGTATTCTTTAATCAGGTCCCGGTCTTTCGTGAAAGTTCTAACAAAGGTATTTATTTTACGGGTGATTGCCTTTACTTTGCCTCAACAATAGAAAAACTCTCAATGAACTTATTTCTTTGGCATTCAGAAGTTTGTCGATCTTTCTACACAGCTGGAGTACACCAAAGAATCCGCGTTTAAACTAGTTCAATCGATCGATTTTAACTCGAGATCAACACATCGAGATGGATAACGGATCACAAACGACACCCGGGTTTTATCTTCTTGTAAGAGTAAGTAAATTAACCTTTGATGGTCAATTATACACTGATCATGCACAGGCTATCAGTTAAATACGACTCAAACCTTTCACTCTAGTAATTCGCAGAGCCAAAGGTGGGTCTAAAAGAGTGTATAGCTAGATATTTCAGAGCTTAATCTAATTTTTACTGTTCAATCAAATTTATCCTTTCGTGTTTTACGTTGATTGTTCAAGAACAACAACAACAAAAAGCTTCGAGACAAGTGGAAACGCACATTTATCGTGCTCTTGTCCAAACGTGTCGATTAAAAAAAACCGTTTCAAGTTTGTCCGTTGCATAAATCCTTGACTCCTCTGAGTGACAATGGATCGCAATTAACACGCGGTTTAATTTTTTTCCTTACTCACTCTGAGCCCATGCAAGTTCGAAAAGTATCGAAGTGAAATGGGATCACTGATAGCAAAACATCCTAGAGATAAAATTAATTTAGGCATAAACTGTTCAAGCAGTCTCTACAGTTGTCTCTAAATTGGTGTGTTATGACAGTTGACGCAACCAGCCAAGACCTTGTGGGAAATTTCTCTACACGGCGCGCTGTATTGTGTCTGTGCACGCATAGTCCAAGATGACGTCAATATCGGCAATCTCTGAACTACAACATTATGACCGTGCCAATAGTCTAAACAATTTGGTATTAAGCGCAAAATAACAATTATTGTAATCACTTCAAGTCAATATCACCAGTCTTTTCTAGATACAGCGTGAGTGATCTTGAATGAATTCGGTGTAAAATTTTCATCGAGATTATTGAAGGAGGCATAACCACTCTTACTGATCGCGAAAATCCTAGAAATCGCCGACCAGAGAAGGTTGCCATGGATATCTGATACGAATGTACGGCCTTGTGGGAAGATCTTTAAAAGCTAAACTTACATGGGAAAGTTTGAGAAATCAATGGTAGAAATTGTTCATGACACTGCCTATAGATACTTGTGTAAGCTGCAACTTTAAGCCATCGATGTTGGCGTACTTTTGCAGAGAAACGGCTCACGGCCACAATCTAATTCGAATCATGGGAAAGTTGAGGAGAAAAATGAATTTTTACCACGAGGGTGGGCTAACGATCACAAGGTTCTCATTTCTGTCCCTTTTGCAGTTAACCATCTTTTTGAGAGACAAATGTGTGCAATCATCTGTTCATTTCAAGGAGTGCTATGTACGTAATTCATGAATGCATGCCATGCAGTCTGCAGCGCAGCAAGGATTTCACCGCAGATACTTATTCCTTTGCAGGCTGCTGAGGATGAATCTTCTGTTGCGGCTTGTCCATTGACTCACCAGGTGCGGATGATTTGCAAGCTAAAGAACATCGACCCATTAATCATGCCCTTCAACATCCAAAAGAAGTCCAAGGAATTTCTTGAGGTCAATTCTACTGGGAAGGTCCCTGTTCTTGTTCATCAGCTTAATCCAGACGAGGCTTTGGTTCTTGATGATCCTCTCCTCATCGCCAAGTACCTGGAGGAAAGATTCCCAAATCCATCAATCAGAAGCAATAGTAAAGAGGCTATTGTCGCTGGTAGCAACATCTTCCAAAAATTTTGCGCCCTCATAAAAAATAATGACCCCGCAAAGGATCCCGGTCTTCAAACAGCTCTGCTGAAGAAATTGGAGGAGTTGAATTCATTTTTGCTGAGTAGTGATGGTTCCTTTATGGAAGGTGATTCTTTGAGATTCTCCGACTGTAGTCTGTTACCTAAGCTCCTCCTCGTTCGCGTGGCTGCTAAAGAATTGAAGGGTCTGGAGATACCCGCGAGGCTCGAAGGAGTCTGGGACTATATTCACGCAGGCGAAAAACATGTTGTGTTCCGAGACACGTGCCCGTCAGATGAGCTCATCAAAGAGCATTGGTCCAGGAAGTTTGCATCTGTGCCTTTGTTGGAGGGTTACGAAAGAAAGCTTTAGAGGAACCAATGCTCTTTGTTTGTTAATCATGTTAGCGACTGGATAAAAAAAGCTAAGGATAGAAAAAAGAAAAAAAGATAATGCTCAAGAAGAAGTACCGAGTAGCGTCTTGACTTGATACCCGAGCAATAAATTAGACATCTTTATCTTTATGGCTTGCTCATTCGTTTCCAAGCTTCCTCTCTAGCTATCTTAAGGAAAGAAATTACTAAGGACAAAGTTATAAATTACAGCATCGTGGGCTTATTGTGAACTATTATAGATTCCCTTCGAATCATTCTTTTGGCACTAGGTCTGCGCTGATCGAAATAAAAAAACTACTTTAGGAAAATGATAATTGGCTTCATAGGCTTAAAAATACCCCACATATGCATTGCTCTATCACTTCTTTAAGAAAACTCGATATCGTGTTTAAGCAGATCAAAAAAATTTGTTTTTTTTTTATTGAAATTTCAAAGCGTTTGTGATATCACCCGCTATTTTTGTACCATTAGCCTCGCGTAACAGTCGCTCAAGTAATTATACAAATATGATTATAAGTGCGAGCTGTACATATGGGCGTGTCCATCATCCTTGGCACCACTACATTACTTTGTCGATCTATCGTTGGTTTTTGGAGACCCGAAGGGCGAGGATGATTGTAATTACCTCTCCAGTTATCGAGGTACACAAATTTGCATTTTCGTAATACATGTCTTGAAATAAATCGGTTTCAAAATAGGTTTTTCTACAATTATTTAGTCGTCGTTGCCCTTTCTATTAAACAAAATAAAAAAATATATCATTAACTTATGGGCCGATTTTCTGGTTTTCTCATTAGCAGTCACCAACACTATCGCATTTGAGAAGGGACTTCAACGTAGCTTTATTCCATCTATGCTTTTTAGACAATCTTAGTGTACATTACCTCCATTTTAATTTATTAGGATACCGTTATATATGAACTTTTTTTAATTTTATTTATTATCTACTATTATTTAGTATGTTTGTAAATCAGTCGTTTTTCAATACTTGTATTGCCAGAACTGATAATATTGAACAAACCTATTACCTATTATATATGTCTCGCTCTCTAGCAGCCCTCTCTCGATCTCAACATTGGTGCCTTCCTTAGTGTGTTGTGGTCTGTCATGTATTCTGATAACGTGGCCACAATTGAATAGGCAACTTTATTATTGGTGTTATTTCAATGCTGTTTTGCATGTGAGAATTACTTCACTGCTGACACGTTCACCATAGTATGAAGATTTTTTTCGTTTGTTTCCGTAGTGACTTGGCCGTCGGCGTCGAACATGGTACAGAACAGCGCATCTTTGCAGTATCAATGAAAGGAAATTAATTCAGAACTAAAAATGTCCAACATAAACTGCAGCTTGAAATGACTTAAGATTCAGTTCCTTAGAAACATGGACAGTAACGATTCTTTTTAATTTTTCGTGAAAATTAATAAAATAATTAACGACTATTCACCGAAGTGTAGGGAGTTAGTGGTGGATATTTACCGATAAATATCCACCGCTAACCACCGAAACTGAGGTGAATAGTTGTTTTAGTATATACTAAAACAGTGAGATAATATACACCATCAAAAATTAATTTGAGTGATTTCTTCGCTTGTCATGGATGCAAACTTGGACGCCATTTTTTCCAGAGTTGCTCGGAGGTAAACAGCAAAGGATATTCGGAGTTTGACTAGCCAATTAGAGCACGCCTTCAACGCTATCCACAGTTTTAGTATGTACTGATAAGATTTATCAGACCTTCAGAAGCCATATCGGAATCAGAAAGAGCCCTAGGATTTTTCGTTCTTTGAGTCCTAGGCATTTGGAAACGAGCATGGCTCTTGCGACGAGGATTGTGTTATTAAGTGATGAAGTTTCCAGAAAAGTTCTTCCGATTCTCTTCTATGATAACGCTTCAAAGTTCATTTTCGTGTGGGTCATCGGTTATGAAAGTTTCGTTGTGAGAATCGTTACCATTTTGGAATTGTCCTTTTGGTTAGTGGGGTTGTTAAAATTTCGATTCGACAAGCTTGAAATTTAGCTCAAGAGAAACGAAAACTATAAGAAATACAAAGAGAAATCCTGCTGCCTTGCTAGCTTGATTTAGCCCCTTGGGGCTAAATCCAACATACTTCAAGTCTGCCATATTATAAATTAGAACATAGCTAGCAGAGTCGCGCAATCAAATTCATTATACGTAAGCGTGCTCAAAATCCCGATGGTGTACGCTGATAGCGTCAGCAAATCCGACTTCGCCAGAATTGTTTTTTTCGCGCGAGCGACCATTGCTAGTGCGGGGAAAAATAATACATTTCGCGACAATAATGGATACAAACAGAAACTCGGCCTGCTAGTCCGAAAACGAAGACAATGTTTCGACCTTTTCCCATGGGCTAGAGTTCTTAAATGGGGCAGAAAAAGAGAAAAACAAAGGAAAAGGAGACTCGGCATCAGCGCCGTCACGATTCGCTTCAACTGATATTGTTGTCCGTTTTTCGCGTCGCATTTGATGCACAATTCCACCGGCTATGTTCTAAAACAATTGGTTCATGCTTTCAGCTGTGCACTATCGAGTTATGGAGCACGTGGGAAGTTTGGAGAGCACTCAAGAAGCTAGAGTTGCCCTCGGCTATCGCCTCGGGCAACTCTTACCCTTCTTTCGCGCTCTCGAAACTTCCCGCGTGCTCCATAACTAGATAGTGCACGCTAAAGCATGAACCAATTGTTAATTAGAATCCCCACATACTCCTCCCTGAAATATATATATATTGGAAGGCGCGGTAGGCCTGGGTATATCAATGGGTGCGCCCTGAAATCAAATAGTTGTTACTGTTCTCATCGGTGGAGCCGATTAGTCGTGTCGTTCGTTAGAGTTTGTTCGCACTATTTTGCCGTTTGTTTTCCGAAATGGCTGATCAGTCGGATCTAACGCTGTTTGTGAAGGTACTGTACATCTTCCAGAGTGTATATTTTGAGTTTTTTGAAGTAAGTGATGGCTAGTTCATTGATCATTTCGTTTGTTGTCCAACAGGCCTCGACCATCAATGATGCGGATTTCGGAGCGGACGTTTTTTCTCAGAGGTTCATGATGATGTTTGTCTTGAAAGATTTGCGGGTCAACATCAGCCTGGTGGATGCGATTAAGAGCAGAAGCATGAAAAAATTACCAGCTTTGAAGATATTAAACGACGACGACCTAATTGAGGATCCCAAGGATATCGAGAAGTGTATCGAAAAGATGACTGCAGACCATCCATTGCGAATTGAAAATGACGAAATTAACGAACTTGTGTTTAAAGGTCCTGGTAGCGGAGTTTACCATAAGTTCAATCAACTGGCGAAGAACACAGACCCAAACACAGATGAAAGGCTTAAAGCGAATCTTAAGGAGGAACTTGCAGCGCTCGATGCGTTTCTTCGATCGGAGAAAATGCCCGGGAGATTTCTCGGTGGCCACAATTTATGTCTTCCCGACTGTATCTTGCTTCCCAAATTGTTGCACATCAAAGTGGTGGCCAAAGTCTTCAAAGATTTCGATATTCCCGAAGAATTAATAGGCATTCACAAGTACTTGGATGCAGCTAGTGGTAAAGACGGAGAAACTTCAGATATCAATGTCGAAGCGTTCACAAGAACCTCGCCATCAGAAGAAGTGATAGTGGATGCTTGGTCTCGATGGATGAAGGTTCCGAACCCTCTACAGAGGCGAAAGAAGCCTTGATGATCATCGATTTTTGCAGAGATAGCGGTTATAAATGTGGTCTTTATAGAACTGGGAATTAGGTCTGTATTAACTACAACTCGTGTGAATTTCTCCAGTTTTGTGAGGTAGTAGCTTTGTAAACGGCGTACAAAAGAACAGTGTGTGTACACGTGTTTTATTTTACGAGTTTGATATTTACATCCATATATTTGTGATTTGAATTCTAAGCTAATGCAGATGTAGCGCCCAGTAATTTCCCTCCCGCTGTCTATGTTAGATATATGCTCTGGGGAATGATTACATTTATTTTATTTTTTCTATCGTCATATTCAATTCGTGAAGTTTTCAAATTCCTTTAAGATTGTAGCTTGCTTTCATTCGTGCGTTTGTGTAAGACACACATTTGTTGTTTGTACTGCTGTGTTCCGGTGAGCCTCCCGCTACAATTTTTATGCCACTTCGTCTCGGGCGATTTTCGATCGTGAACGGACAATGATGGTATCGCCCGGCTGTTTTTTATTCGTTGCTAAGGCAAAATCCTTCTGGAACGAGGTTAGACGCGTTATGTAGCCCTTCGCATTCGAAATACGCGTATTGAAGTAAGCTAATTGTTGATTTTACTGATTTACCTTTAATTAAGGCACCTAAATTATTGCTTCAACGCCAGCAATTTCTACTATCACTCCCTCGGAAGGATTAGGCATGATCAGAATTCTTCAGGTTAGGCGTCATGGCTTCATTATTATTGTTTTTTTTCCGATTTTGCAACATGATCTGGCTCATATCGTTGAATGTTGTCATGTCACGGTAGGCGAGCAGGGTGTCGCTAAAATTGATTGCGATGTTGAAGTCTTCGTAGTTGTCAGATTGTCTTTATGATTTCCCTGTAGACAAAATGTGGCAAGCGAAACCTGCTGCAAGGGTGACAATTGTGACAGAAGAATACCGATGTGGTGGCTCACCAATTATTGTTTTCGTTTTTGTCAGGGCTTCAGCTATAGTTCTAAGTTACCTTGAGTGTGAATTAAGACAAAGATGGGTTAGCTTAACGTCAATACCTTTTTTGCTGATATAATGAGGGGAATTTGTTAACAGCCTAAAGGCACTCGCTATCTGTTGGCTCCCAGTGGGAAAGGCAGCCAGTTTTCATATTAGAATCTGGTTGCCACAGTTTCATGACCTAACAGATTGGAATGTCACCAAGGGTTTGCATAGAACTTGTAATTGTCTGCCTTGTCATGCTTTCATTCCATGTGACATTTATCTCTGTTTACATAAGCACAGGAACAAAAGAACTTGTATTTTCAAAACCCAGGGTGGGAGCACAATAGAGAAAAAATTTTTCCTGTGACAGTAAACTGCTTTGTGATGTTCTTAATCATATTATATATTTACCTTATAAAATCAAAAAGTTTTGATTCCAGGAGACATTAGATAGGATAGACCAGAAGACTAAGATATTGATTTCAAATGAAATTTTTGAGAATATTTTATAACTCATTCCCAAAAACTGTGGACCAAGAATGATTAATAATGTAATAAAATAAATCTTGCTCTGATCCTGTAACAGATATCTTTCCAATACATGTGCACTATTGCCTAAGAGTGAAGTCAAGGTACCAGTAGTAAAATATAGTTTTCTTGTGTTTTTTTTTTTTATGAAGTTAGCCAAAGGTGCAGTGCTTAAAAGTACAGAGAAAAGCCATCAAAGGCCCTGTTAAGACTACACCAAGAAATTCAAGAAAACTGAAAATATTTTAATCAATTTTTTTTTTGTTTTTGTCAAAGTGTTTGGACTTGAGACGTGCAAACTATCTGTGTAACCACAAATGTCCATCAATTGATGTTGTTTTCACCTAAAAGTCAATGGACATTTCCTCGACCTGTAGAATCTGGGATGTTGTTACCACCCGCAATGGACATTTCCTTGACCTGTTGAATCTATTTTGAAATCCTCATGCACCAGCGTAACTACTGCAGGATCACTGCCCCTGTCTTACCATTCTCTTCATAGATCTATCTCTAATGGGGTCATGTATATGTAATGGTACCACTTTGCTTGGTATAAATTACAAAATATGATGACCTGTTTAAGGGTATCTGTCAAGGAACAATAGATTTTCTTTTTTTTACTTATTTACTCAACTTTAATTATACAGATTGTAACAATATACAAATTGAAGATAAATTAACAACTAAAAAAAAATATTCACAAGATCTGAATAATGAGGTCAGTTTATACAGAATTCGAAGATTCCTTATAAAAATAAACTGCCTCAATTAAAAGTAAAAAAAATATTACATATAATATATTGCATGGTAGCTCAAATAGGCACCCAACAAAAAAACTGTAGGCCTCTAAAGTTAGTTGACTGCTTCTTCGAAGTTTGGTGGTACTTGTGAAAATTTGGGTGAGTTAATAAAATTGTTTGCACCAAATATGGTTTGACATTGAAAGATTTTTTTACAAAACAAACCAAAATTTGCATAGTGCAAACAGAGCCTTAGCGATAAAATCCTGGTCAATTGAAAAATTAACAATATGGCTGAAAGATTGTACCAAAGAATGAGAAGATAGGTTAAAAGAATTGATGTAGTTGTGTTTCTTTGCAAAAAGGATTTTTCTTGTGGTAGATAAAAGCAGACAATCTGAAATGGGAAAGATGAGCCTATTTTCCCAGCTTTGGTAGCCAATGAGAGCACAGGATTTGTTTGTTTTGCTACTTATTTGGTGAACCAGCCATAAATAAAGAAGGCATGATGAGAACCTCTGTAGGGTTTTGGCTTCATAACAACCAACTGAAGTTTGCCTGCTATCTTCACCCCCTCTGGAGTCTGGAAATAAGTGTTAAGATCAACTTACTCGAGGTGTTGGCCCTGGAAGATGCTCTCTGCACTGGAACTGTAATTGATGATTTAAACACAAGATCCTGAGAAATCAGTCTTAGGGTGTTTTAAGAATAACTGTTGTAGCAGGAAAATTGTGCAAAATAACAAGAAAATATTCTCTAGGTTTGATTCAATAATAGTTCTGAATTGAGCTGAAGAATTCTGCTTTGCAGCCAAGCAAATATCTGGTTGGTGATACTTACTAAAACCCCAGGATCATACACTACTTGTTTTGTGGCATAGCCTCTGAAGGCCAAGGATGGTGTTTCTTGAAAAGTTCCTGTAAAGCCTCTTTTTCAAAATCCCAGGCTAAGGAGTATTATTATAAATCTACTTGAGTGCCATAAAGAATGTTGCAATCTGATTGGCTGCCCTTTTTGCTGCCTCTTCTGTTATTAAAAATGAGTGGAGGGAAGTGGCTTTGCCATTTGCAGTATGAAACAAAACCATGAGCCAGTCTTCTATTTAAGGTTTGAACCTCTGATAGATTTATTCTTAAAAATTAGATGATAGCTTTCAATTTCTGTGTGTGATAGCTATTTCAGGCTTCAAACTCGTCAAATATCGTAGGACAAAAAATCTCAAGCCCTTAGTCAAATTGGTAAGTAGAGCAGGTCAGCTTAAAAACCAATAAATTCTGTTGTATTTCTTTATATCCTCAATTTTGGAATTTGAAAGCTATTGATATCTTGATATTGAAAGTAGGCATGGAGAACCAAACCTCGGGTTTTTTGGGACTGATAATTACTTGGACTTTCAAGGAACAGGATCCAGATATGGAAATGTGCCCTTGGGAAGACAAACCCACCCTGTGGGGGGACATCCTTTAAAATAAGAGAACAGGATGTTGTAGGTACCAAGAGTCCAATATAAAAGGATATCTTGGTGCAAGTATTGTTTAGGTGAATAGCTTCTCCTACTAAATGATTAAATATCAAGCTGTACTTGCTAGCTATAACAGGCAAGATCACGCAAATCCTGCATTAACTCTGACTGTACAGTACAATACAATATTATTTAACAAAGTTGACGTAATTAACCCAATGAGTTATCTAACTTACGGCCTTCACAACAAACCCACCATCCCACCCCAGGGGAGGACATCCATCACACAGTAATCTCGTGTGTAGGAAATTAACATCTCCTACCCCAACCCTGCAGGAGACGGGACCCCCATTTATCCGAGAAGACTAGAATATCTAACCATTTCTTGATGTTATAGAAAGGTAGTAAATTCTTCTCAATTATTTTAAGACCTTGAGTGTTGGTCCGGGGCTCGAACCCTAGACCTCCCGTACAACAGTCCAGTGCACTATCTATTGGGCTAACTGGGTGGCGGGCTGAATGGGTTCTTATGTATTTTGTCTCTTGAGATTGCCTGCTTAATTTTGTTCCTTAAAAAACATAAAAACTTAATTAAAAGTGAGAATGAAAAAAAGTATTGCTTGGGGTGGCTGGCTATGGTCATGAAGACTCTTGAGTGATCAAGCTTCTTCGGCCAAAATGGATACTTTAGTTTAATAGTTTGAAAACAAATATTACATCGCAGCGAAGGGGCTGAATTGCATAACATTTTACAATGATATACTACTATGTTATAATAGACACATACAGGAGTATGATACATACAGGAATGTAATTTAAATAATTACAATTGTATCAGAAACTATAAAAAGATAAAATATCACTAGGATTGAGTAATACTAGGCAGGCTTAATCGATCAAATATTCACACAATGCTGTTTGCTAGTCGGCACATGCTCAGGATGAAAGACCGCTGAAAACGCTTGGTGCGCACGCTGAGGAGGTCGTACTTTCTAATTCTCCTTGGGTTATAATGGTTTACATGGTTGGTAGGAAATAAGTGAGATAGTTTGTGGTCATTAGAGATTGCATCAAACAGTTTAGAACACTCTTCCTCGCGCCGAGACTGCAAAGTGTCTAAATTATTGTTACTCAACAGGAGTGGATCTAGGGGGAGGGTGCAGGGGGTGCGCACCCCCCTGAGATGATTGAAAGAAATCTCAATTAAGATAAAAGGGTTTCTTTTACATCAGCTTAACAGCGCTGAATCATTATATTATTTTAATGATCTTGTCATTGTTCATTCTGACATAATGTAAACATTAGCCGGTATATTTTCAGTAGTCTTTCCTGCTAATCCAGGTGCTCATTAAAATGTTTGCATTTAATAATTTCCCATATAAGT
Organism: Stylophora pistillata; assembly: GCF_964205215.1. Classification (NCBI taxonomy): domain Eukaryota; kingdom Metazoa; phylum Cnidaria; class Anthozoa; order Scleractinia; family Pocilloporidae; genus Stylophora; species Stylophora pistillata. The sequence continues at coordinate 28,952,507 of NC_142526.1, read as the reverse complement.
ATCATTTTAACAAACGAATGAACGGTACTATAACTAAGTATATTACGTAGGGCAGTTGCTGCAGGTTCTTTTTCACTTCAATTATTAAAATAATATTAATATTAATCTTTAGTGGTACACCCCTTCCTCAAAAAAATCCTTGATCTGCCCCTGCTCAAGCATAGACTAGGAACAATCTGGTAAGATGATACTTAACGCCCTTTTCTGTAGTCGTTCGATATCATTACTTAAGTAGTCGGGCAATGCATGGTGAAAAACGGACGAACAATATTCTAGGACAGGTCTAATTAGTTGGCTTGACTTCGCGAGCGAAGATTAAAAGGGTTGTGTATGTTGACATCGGTTGCAGGCACGTTCGTGGCTGACCAGACAGATGCGGGAAAGGCAGATCCGCGGGCAGTATCTGCAGAGAAAGGTGGTGTCAGGAGTGAAGGTGGAGGCGGCGCGGGCTTTCCTCCTCCTACGCTTGTTTTTAAGTACCTCACGTCTATTCTTCTCAAATTGAGCAGTGGCTTGGTTGATTGTGTGGCGCCAGGTACCACGGTCTGTGGCCAGGTCAGACCATCTCTTAGGTGAGCAGCCTTCCATGGCTGACGAGCCCCACCCGCCAGGAGCAAGCCTGGTTATACTGCGCCAGGCACCCGCAGTCGTCCTCTCCTTTTAGTTGCAAATCCAGGGGGCACCACGAGGAGGTTGGAGTAGGACTCGAGGTCTGCGCCACTCAGAGGATGTTTTAGGCCCAGCCATGGTGCTCACCCATAACCACCGACATCCAGTGACTATGTGGACCTCCATATTATATCACAAGGGTCCACTCCCGCTCTCCTAAGGAGATATAATCTCTTATTGACTTTCTTGATAGCCTCAGATATATGATCATTCCACGTAAGATGATAATTTAGAGAGAGTCACACCTAATATCTTTGCGGAGCTAACAACAGAGAGATCCTTCCCATTAATGGTTACAGGCTCGAAAGCATGCTTGTTCTTCTTAAAGTCGATGTTGATGACTTTACATTTATCGGCATTTAGGGTCATTCGTTGATCGCGCGACCAGGTTTCAACGGCGTGAACAGCACTTCGGATGTTGCTCGACTCTCCTCGTGGCACGATCTCGGCTACAGTAGTGTCATCCACATTATTCCAGGAATGGAATCCACGGACCCTCAGGTCATTTATCATTAGGATAAATAACCAAGGGCCCAGTTTAGCACCCTGCGGGACGCCAGCAGGGACCGGGCCCCATTCTGAGAAACAGTCCCTGGACAGCTTGACACGTTGCTGGCGATCTGTAAGAAAGTCAGCAACCCAGCAGGCGACACTTCTTGGAATAAATAGACTTTAGACCTTACGCACGAGTAGGGTATGGTCAATAAAGCCGAACGCCTTTCTATAAGCAAATAGGACAACTCGTACGGCGGCTCCACTACCGTCAGTGGGATTGGACCAGTTGTGCACCATGGACATTAGGGCATGAAGGGTGAATGGACGATTTTGGAATTCCTCCGTACTGGTCGGGGTCAATAACCTCCATCACAGCAGGGTCAATATGAAGACTCAACCAAGAAATCTACTGCAATTTTAGACAGCGCCGGAGTCAGGGAGATAAGGCGAAGATGTTTACTAATATCCTCAACAGGTTTTACAACATCATTTAATTGGCCATCTTCCATGCTGGCGGGAGTCTGTTCTCAGCATAACTGCAGTAGGCTTTGACCTCCTTCTTTTTCTCTGTTTTGTTTACTTCTCAGAACTTAATCAAAGCTGATACAAAGTAAAGACATGTGTATAACCCTTTTTCCAAATACAATCAGACCCAAGGCAAGCACAGTCTGGCTCTACGGCACTGACCCCACATAGCCCTTTTATGCCCTAGTTCATAGACGACTGTCCGCTTTCCTATCCACTCCTTTGAAATTCTTCGATGCTAAGAAGGGATAACTATTATTAATAATCTTTAAATAGATTTATAAAAATTCATTGATGGTGCAGTGAATAGCAGTTTCTACTTAGGTTTTAGTCGTCAAATAAAAACTCTTACCTGTCTGGGGGCATATTAACCCAAACGCGATTTTTGGAGAAAGTAGAAAAGTTTGTGATTTCCTTGCATCCGAAGTGGCATGGATTATTACCTTAGTAAACCATTAGAAAGCATAAGGTCAGCCCACCGCTTCGATCACTGGTACAAAAGAAGTTTGGTTTGTGACTCATCATCTCATCAGTCAATTTCCTAAACATATGACATAATGCATAGATTTAGCCAAGCCTAAAAGCGGAGCTCCCAAGTTCGTAATATTAATGATAACATAAAAGATGTGCATTCGCCAAGACTCGCTCGAGACACCCCTCCCTTCGTTTTGATAGTCTCCCCTACCCTACCCGTGCAATCTGAAGACACGTACGTACGCTCGGTCAGTCGCGTGACAACCAAATGAAAAGAGGTTGACCATATTCCATGGGTATGGGGCTCTGCCCCACGCGCTCAACCGCCTCCCCGTTAGCTCAACTGATAGAGCGCTGGACTGATGTGAGGGAGATCGAGGGTTCGAGTCCCGGCCGGACCAACACTCAAGGTCTTAAAATAATTGAGTAGAATATGCTGCCTTTCTATAACATCAAGAAATGGTTTAGATATTCTAGTCTTCTCGGATAGGGACGAATAAATGGAGGTCCCGTCTCCTGCAGGATTAGGGGTAGGAGACCTTAATTTCCCACACACGAGATTATTGTGTGATGGATGTCCTCCCCTGGGGTGGGATGGGTGGGTTGTTGTCTTGCGTTTACATGAGCCTCTGGCTCGGGCAATATGGGCAACCATGCCCCACGTAAAGACATTAAAACTTGATTACAGGCGCGAAGCGCGCGTGGGAGCCCCGCTATTAGTCCTCAACCGAATAACTTGGCAATATCATGAGACAAAAGTTATCCAAATCCTGATTAATCTGGGCGAATCTCAGCTTATTAGATGAACCATACAGGCGTGTTGCAAGAACTACTCTTTAGATCTTGGAAAAGTTTACATTCTCATTTCTGTTACCCGATTATTTCACTATCTGACAGACAGATTATTTGAACAATCTGACAGACAAAATAAGGATGTCGGAATCCCTTTCTAAATTTAGGAAAAATTTGCAAGACATACAGTTGTCCTCATCGTATGACTGCAGCTGTTTGTTTTGTAAACAAATAATCTAGTCACAAATAGCAATTATTCATTCTAGATAATTAATTTTTATTTCTTACCTATTACTTATTACTTATATATGTAAATTATGTCAAAGTTTTATGGCACATTTGCATTTAAACGAGCTATTCGCTCATATGCGATATGTGGCTAAATAAAGTTACTTACTTACTTACTTACTATCTCAGATGTGTATGTTGACCAGCGGTTTCAGTTTCACAACTAAGGTATACTACGGTACAAGACTTTCACAGTACAAGCCTTCGGCTTACGTGGCACCACCAATTCACTCCCGTCTGGGCAGGGGATGGTTAATTTTCTATACAAGTGAATACACTTTTGACCTTAAAATACTGGAGACATTTATTTGTAATGAAAAAAAAAAAAAAAACTACTGGATATTAAGAAATAAAATATAAAAAAAACAATATTTGAGCTTATTTTTGGCACAAGCGTCGGAGTTTTAGTTTTCGTTACTCCCCACCCTCCCCATACCCACCTCTGTTTCACGTATCAAATGGAAATTTAATACTATTCCGATAGCATTCGAGGAAACGGAGAGTGCGACAGTTTGGTGTGTGCTAACTTGTTTTTCCTTTCCAAAGATGGCCTTGATGTGTGTTTTACGTCAAACTGAGATGCATTTTTTGGGATATCTGGTGATTGCAGTGTTTTTAATACATTCATCAGGTATGTACGCCTTCTGTCAAATCGACGCGTCAACTGTGTCGGTGGCCCAATATGATATTCAGGAAGTCGAGATTAAGCGATTTCTACTATTTTTTCTTATTATTACCATTTAAATTAGTTCACAAACAACCATTAAAGTAGTTGAGTCGGATCAATGGACCCCGTAATCTGAACCGAATCAATAATCGACTGTTCGATTTGTAACTAAGAATTGTATGCTCGCTTGTGCTACATAGCCGCACTGATCGAAAAGATATGAGAGAAATTATTCGTTCACTAAAATAGGCGTAATTCTGTCAATTATATATCGTACTTCGGTTAAGCTTTCTTGAAACAGGTTAAAATGCATCTGTATTTATGGTGCAAGTTCATCGCATGTTACTAATTTGATGGAACAACTTTTTGGAGTCTTGATTTGTCGTGGGGACCATTTTATTCATCAGAGCGATGTTTAAACGAAATAAAAATGATAGCCCGAGTATTCATAACATCTTAACAAATCTTCTCAAATGTGGAAGGAACTAGGTCAGTATTGCTTTGCCTATCCCGTCTTATTATGAATTGTCTATTAGGAAAACTAGAAATTACTCGACGAATTCATTTAGTCAACCACCTGTACATCATGACTACTACAAGTATAGTTTCTTTCCGAGAACTATAAGGGACTGGCACTGTTTATTACCTGGAACTAGATCACTTAATTATTCAGCTTTTTGCAGTACAAAATTTTTCTAAGTTTAAGCATAGCTATATTGTTAATAACACATTTTATTTATTTATTATTTTTATTAGCTATGTTTATATTTTTATTCTTTTATCTCTTCTTGATGTGTAATAGCGTTGAAGAGTAATAAAGTAGATGTAGATGAGGTTTTCGATTGTTTTAATTAGCCCTGAACATACACAAACACAGTAGTTTATGAATAATTCTATAACATTCGTAAGTGTTATTTCCACGTCGATAATCGAACTTATCTTGTTCACACCTCTAACTAAACACTTATCCAGTGTGACCATAAAAATCTGAACATATCTTTGGTGTAATCCCAATTTTTGGGGTTCAATTTTATCAGATAAAACCAATTTCTTTCTTTGGGTGAAAAATATAAATATTTTTAATGGTTGTCACATCAAAGGATACCTGCAGCCTTTTGTTTACCTTATCAGCTTAGTGGATTTACCACAAAGTGTCTGAACACTATCCAGTTCTTGCTCTACCAATTTACTCTCTAGTGTTCATTTTAAACCAGGATTTTTAATGGTTGCAGCTAGTTGACTATGCTGGCATAACTTAGTGTGAAGTTTCTATTCTGTTTTTCAAAAAAGTTTTGATTCATTTATTTCTGTTGGAAGTAACTTTTGCTCTTTCGTGGGATAGATTGTCCCTCCCGTTCCAAAAAGGATGCAGCATAAGAGCATGACATAATATCTTTACATACATGCACTTAGATCAGATTGGTGGCATATTAATGATTGTAAGAAGTTCGTGCACTCTAGCATTCTTTACCAATGGTTATTGCTACTGGTTTAAATTTGTGGCACAGATGCAAAATTCAAAACTTCATAGTGCATTTCAGACTTAATTCACATTTGCATCTTTGAGTGAATAGTATATTTAATATTAGTATAATTTCAGAGCTGAACAAAGAGTTTCCAGCAATGTGATTGGTGGAGCGGTTCCTTATGTGACGCTATATAAGCCGCTCCGCGCGGTTTATATAAAATGTTAAACTAAAGTGTTAATAAATGTTACTAAAATGTTATGATTTTAGAAATTTCTCTGTTGTTCAGCTCTGAAATTATACTAAAACAATTATTTGCCTCAGGTTCGGTGAATGTTGTCCAATAATCCTCTCGAATTTGTCTCGGGGATTATTCCACGATATTCACCTTGCCTTCAGCAAATAATTGTTAAATAGTGTAATTATATAATATATAATACTTTTTTTTTTGTCGGGGAATAAATCCTGTGACCCCTCGGAGGAATTTTTAGCAGTTGGATTCAAAATATTTTGTTCTCTTGAATATCACTGATTCCCTAGAATATTCTGTGGCAAGCTGTAATTTAAGGCAGTCTGTACTAGATATATTTTGTTTTTTTCTTTTCAGTTGTTTCAGGTCAAAGTAACACAACACTCATGAGTGTTGTGAAAGCTTCTACCATAACTAGTACACCTGTGGGCACTACAGGGTCTATATCACCAACCAAGTCCAGGCCTTCCCCAAGCTCTAGTTCAACTGTAGCGACTCAAACAACATTAACAACTTCTGTTGCTGCTAAAACTAGCGAGCCTGCCACAAAGGAAAGCAGTAGAAAGTTTGATGGTGCATCATTTGTTGGAGGAATAATCTTGGGCGCTTTTCTGACTGTAATTTTTATTTTGGTCTACAAATGGTGGCAGGGTAGGAGCAAGAGTTATCACAGTTTGTGAGTCAAGCTGAGGGGCTACTGAGAACTCTGGTGATGCTGAAAATGAATTATAAGATTTTATAACTGGTTTATGTCATTTTGTATTTTTTGAGGAAATTTCATCGAGGAAGAAATGATGGAGTGCATTTTGTGGCCTGCTTATGGGAGAAGTGAATTATAAATACTTGTTATAAGTTGGTTTACTTAAATTTGTTTTAGACACTTTTTTTGTTTTTGGTTTGTAATGCCTTTCATGATTCATTACTCTGGGAAAGAGGGTCTACTTGTGGCCAAATTGAAGAGTGAGGAAAAAAGCCTATGGCAAGTGAATCCTGACTGACTTCTACATTCTTCTTCCTAAACAGAAGACATCAACAATCAGTGAGGGCTTTTATTCTGTGCACCATTTTAGTTCTATATCAACAATTATTTTTGTTCTTCATTGTGCACTTCAGGTGGCTTTAAATTTCCTTGGATCCTCTCATAATCTCAATAATTTGTATCATTGTCATATTTTTGACATTTTTTGTTTCTTCTATAAGCCTTGTTCCTTCAAGTTTTGTTATTAGGGTTCATATTATTTCATAAATTCAAACTTTTACACGGAAGTTTTTGACAAAAGAGTTGACTAAGTGGCTACAATTGACTATTTTTCTGAAGCAAAACTAGGTGTCATTTCAGGAGATTTCAATTTATGAAGTCACAGTAGGGTAAAATTAATGGTTTTTACATAGACCTAAGAGGGATCTCTTAAGCAATAGCTCACCAGAATTAAAAACACCACAAGAATACCAATAAACATTGTTTTTTTGGGTTTTTCTTTAACAAACTCACTGTAAATCACCAAGGAATTGTGTAAAAATGCCATTTAAGGTAAAAACTACACTTTCTATTACATTTATTATATCATTCTAAGAGGTTATTATAAAGTAGTCAAATTAAAATAAATAAACTATTTCCTTGGTTAAGTTGTGCTGAAAACACTTAATCTTTTTGTGAATATTGGTAGTAAATTGTTTTCCTCTCCCACTTCCCTGATACTCTTCTCTAATTTGAATCACATTTTTGTTCCTGCAAGAAATGTGTGCCAGATCAATCTAACTGTGCCAAAAACAAATTTCAAAGAAAAGTCCTGGGCCCAGTTGTTCAAAGGCCAATTAGCTCTAACCCAGGGTTAAATTTTTTATCCAGGTTTCTAAATTTCTCTAATCAAAAGCCATTTTGGGATAATTTGTCCTAGTTTTTTTTTAGGACATTCCATCATCAAATTGTGGACAAATGAAATTAAACTGAGTTTTCTTTCAGAGCTTTCAGATCTGAAATCAAATTTCACACTAACCCTGGGTTATCTTAACACAACTTTGAACAACCCGGCTCTGGAACATTCTGCCTTGTGAATTGGCAGGGACAATTGTTATTGATAACAGCCAGTTGCCTGATATTGTTTATAAATGTATAGGGTAGAAATGGGTGTTGCACAAGTCACTTTCCTTTTTCCCTGAAATAGTCCGCTGCAGAGCAAAAAAGATACAAGAAACATTAGTCTTTGTGGCAATCTTGATCACTGGAGGCAAGTGAGGGGCTCAAGTTCTTAAAATTTTGCCAAAAAAATTGAATTATCTGTCACTTTTAACATGAACAGTTAACAAAACTAACCTAGTTTTTCAACTGCCTCAACACAAATACTTGGACTCATTTCTGGTGTATACGTGCCCACCAACAGCAAAGTTGCAGTGCGTACCAAGATTATTCCACTGTTTTCCTTTTCAAGAAAAAAACCTGTTACTACTAACAGCAATCTTCTTTGATCTAACTAACAATTATTAAAAGCAGATAAATCAAGTGAATTAAGTAGCACTTGTCGCAAGAAAAGATAAATAATATAGCATGTTCAAGGTTGTTCTCAAGAAACTAATCTTCAAGACTTGTCAGTTTTACTTCCACAGAAGCCATAATTCAACATGGATAACTGGGACAAGCTTAACATTTGGAACAAACTTCTTAAACAAGTGTGGCAGGTGTCTGTTGAGAATTATCTATTCCAGAATATTTTAATTTAAATAACTTTCTAAAAACTGATGCGTTCACAAGTCAAGTGGGAATATACTGACATGTCAAAGATTATGTGGGATAATAAAAAAAAAAAAAAACATAAGCAATCATGAACCTGACACCCATTTTGTAATTGGAAATGGTTGCCACTCTGCATGCATGGCTAGAGGATCTGCATATAAGTTGAAGCTTTAGGCATACTAGTTAACAATTATTCTACGAGTGCGCATTGGATATAAGATGATAGATAGCCAACGAGGCGCGAAGCACTGAGTTGACTATAATCATCTCATATCTAAAAAGCAAGAGTGGAATAATTGTTTTATTAAAAAAAACACCCCCAAGATATTAGACAAATCTTCTCGACTTTATTTTGTAAGAAGAAACTGGATGTTACAATGTACAGATATTAGATTATGGTATATTGGCTCATATACCATAATGGCTAAGTCAATAAAAAGTCTTGAATTGCATTATGCAATGATCCAGTTTTTAATAATACCTGATAGCCAACTGATTTTCATCATTTTATTTTTATAAAAAGAGGGCAAGATATTAACCCACATGTTTTGCATATACAGAGAATCTATCAGCCCTGACGCATTCATAGACTGTATCCTGGAATTTGAGGCCCTCCCTTCTGGCATGAGCACTGTTTGTAAAAGAATGAACCAAGGCATGTATATTGTCCAAAGATGGCTGAAAAAGAAAAAAAGCAAACAAAATATGTGCACCATACACACAAATATTTAGAATAAAAGCAGTGGAAGAGTAAGATACACTTGTTTAATAAGAAAGCCAAACTCCAGATTGAATGATGCAGGTTAACCTTCCATCTGGCTCACTTCTGTTGCAGGGGAAACTGATTTTAAATCTGTATTATAGAGATTGAAAGAGAAGTGTAAAGGTCGGAACACACGATGGGACTAGTCCCTGTGACTAGTCCCAGTGACCAGTTTCATGCGACTAGTCCCAGCGACCGGTTTCATGTGCCTAGTCCCTTCGTGTGAACTACACATTTCTGTAGTCGCAGGGACCAAAATTTGGTCCCTGCGACTGGTCGCACAAATTCAAACTGGTTTGAATTCATGCGACCAGTCGCAGGGACTTGTCGCATGAAACAAATGTTTGTCCTTTTGTGTGAACTGTTTGTGCGACCAGTCCCTGCGACTAAACGGTAAAGAAGCCAATCACGGGTCAGTATGATGCGTGACTTCCGGTATTTGTAAACATTTCAGTTTCTATGAATTTTCCCTGAATTCTAGATTTCTACAACTGAAGAATAAAAAACTATTTCTAGTTTTGTTAACATATACAGATGTCTTGGAGCCGTTTTGATGGAATTTTTACCCTATTTGACTCTGTGTCTGTTAAAAATAAAAATAACAAAAACAAAAATGGCACACGTAAAAGCATGAATAATCCGACTGAATAAGTGCAGTTCATTTGCGTTGATGTTTAATAGTGCTACAAAGAAAAGTTACCAAATTTTCTTGTTTTCGTGTAACGCCCCAGACTAAGAAACATCTTTTGCCTCTTAATTTTCCTATGTTCTCGTGCAATTGAGTGCCCTCCTGTGAACGCCTTAAGGGACTAGTCGCTGCTACCTGTCCCCTCGTGTAAACCCTTCAAAGACTTGTCGCCGGGACTAGTCGCATGGACTAGTCACAGGGACTAGTCCACTCGTGTGTGCCGACCTTAAAACAGTCGGGGAACTTGACGAAAATCTAGGAGCTCCATTAACTCCATCCAGCTACCCCTCCCCCGAAAAGAGAAATTCACCCCCTTCAAAAGACTGCCATTTTAATTTCTTGTCAATTTCCCTCTTTCTGGAGGCAAAGCTATATGACAATGATGACGAAGAAGAACAATAAAACATGGGGAGGAATTTGCGTGGTTGCCATACAGAGCCTTACAACTGCACCGTTACGAACTGCAAATAATTTTATTACCGTTCAAACACAAAAAATGCGCTTCAACATTGTTGTCCACAATTAAAGGGCTTTTACAGCCTTCCGTCGCATTAATCAACAGTTACAGAAACACATTTTGAAGTAATTTGTCTTCCTCTTAGTCTATAATCTCTGCAACAAGTAGGATATTCTTACCGAAAATCCAACAGTGCTAGCTCGGAGAGAAGTGTCTTTTCGTCGAATTATGGCACAATGTTGAACGTGACCCGTTGCAATCAAAGAATCATGAAGAAGGCTTTGAAGTTGATTCATTCTGGAAATGGAGTCAGTCATACAACAACAACAAAAATTGGTATTTCTCACATCTCTGCGGGGAAAAGACAAACTGGGTCTCTTTGACCATCAGCTCGGGCGACGAAGTTGTTCCACTGATACTAACTAGGGTGGGGTAGAGAAACTTGATCGATTATAAACATTCTCTCCAAAGGGAAAATATAGTAATAAAACTGAGTACATGTAGCTTTTTCTTAACGTGTTCTAAAATCTTGAGTATAATTATGCAAGGATATTGTGGTTTATGCGAAATGATTGAACTTGTGAAAATAATCGTCAAATAAAACCTACCCACCCTAAGGAAGAAGAGAGTTTGCAAAACACAGCTGATTCGTTGCCAAGGGAACAGTTCATAATTTACACGTGAAGTCCTCAAGCGAGTCTAGCTGCGATATTTCTGACTTTGTGGGTAACTTTTTAGTGATCGATCGGTAGTTTGTTTGGGAAAGAATTGTCATCGTGAGGCGTGAGATTAAACTGGACGAGGCAGCAAATTAGCAGAGTGATGTCTCGACCAAAACGACCCGTTAACGGCCGAATTTCGGTTCATACCTACGATATTGTGGACGAGTTATTGGAGGACAATGGTAAACATGAACTCTCCAAGGTGAAGTCAAAATAATTTTTCTATATTTAAGTACATTATCAGCGTATATATGATGATGGTTAGAACAACCCTTTTCAATGTGTTGAAACTTGATACTGAGTGATTTTTTCGTGGCTGATTTTACTGCAGGATAATCACAGACGAGCGGTTTCGGCGTCGTCAGTCGAAAGACCAAAACCTTTTGGATCGTACTCGGAAGTAAGAGCTTCTAGTGCCAAGTCAGCCTGTCCTTCAGACCACACTTTCAGAATTCAAAGCTGGTTGAATGAAAAATCCGTTCGAAATATTCAGGTAGTTTAATCATAGATTCTAGAGCATTTGATCGTTATCCGTTAACTTCTAAATACACCAAGTGACTTGTGTTCCTAACATAAACATCATCGAAACAGTCGATACAGAGGAATACTTTGACTTTAGCATTGCGATATTGATCTGTTTCACTTCAAATGAAAGGATTGTTAAAAATGTCGAAAATTGAGCCAGAGAGGAGTTTGTTTAAAGGAAAATTTACTTTAAGGAATTTCTCGTATTCCATCTGATACTTAATTATTAACTTAGACAAAAGCTCATCTCTGCATGAATGTCCAACCACATAGGGGCCTTAACACCTGAGATTATTCCCTGGTGCGTTCAAACCGCGTAAATCAACAAAGAAGATAGTGATGGAACTCTCCAGTATTTTACAGTTTTCATCACGATGAATCACTTTTTCTCCTTCGTAGGAAAGGACCGACTTTGAGTCACGAGCCACTAAAAACATGTACACGACGCTCCTTGATAATGAGAACACTTTTGTAAAGGTAAGCCTGTTAGTTACATTAAGTGGCAATTTCGGTTCCGTTAGATAATCCATGTATTTAGTTGGGGCTCGAGTCGTCGTACAAAAAGTGACAACTAAGAACAGTAGTTATTTATTTTTAAGGCGTTAATTAGCATACCTCAATAAAAGGCATTGTTGGTTGACACCAGGAACGTTAATATGGTCAGCGAAATCATGAGAAGAGTGATTAGTTTTTATTTTTTTGCCGCAAAACGGAAGACACACACTAGCATAAAATTTGGATGTACCTTAGGAAGTGTTGAGAAATTTGGTGACCTGATCAAAATAATTATATTTTACTTAATTGCTCAAACTAAGTTTTTTATAAATAGCATATTAACCAACTTAACTACTGTAAATAAGAGAGGCTCGTCTGTACACTTTTATTGCTCTTTTTTAGTTGAATGACTGAAACAATGCTCAAAAAAAGAGAAAAAGAACCAAAGGCAAATTATGTGAGAGATAGCATATTGTTTGCAACTTGTCACAACTTAACTGGTAAAGATCACCCTTAGAAGGGTAGTGAAACCAAATAATGGTTTTATTTCATATCTTAAAACAAAACACTTGGTCCTGATTGACTTGTACCACATTATGAATAATTTGTGAGCAACCACATAAGTGTCCAATAACAAAGTTTATTTTTTGACGTCTGTTATTTAGTCCCCAATACTGTGCATGCATCTATAACATGCAGTTATATTGGGTTCTCATGGGCTAATTTCTCTAACAGAGATAGAATATCACAAGGATTCAACTGAACTTTCCACAGAGGTTGAGAAACTATTTGCATGTAATTGGTTAATTAGTAATAGGCCATGTACAGTTTTCAGAAGAAATTGTAGTGGCAGGGAATAGAGTTAAGTGAATAAAAAATAGCCAAGGCCAGAAAATTCTCCGTGCACCAATGCCTTATCTAGAGAGGTGTTGACAAGTCCGCAGGAGGAATCAAGTCTCAGCCCTTTGCATTTCGAGCTATGATGTTCTACCACTGAGCCATAGACTCTATAGTGAGCTACAAGGTTACATTCATGGAGCATTTTGTCTTGCAGTTTTGAGGAAGCTACAAATTTTCCTCTGAATGGTTCCTCCCACAACATTGAGTTATCAATTCTGACTGTGTTTAGTTTTATCTGTTGTCCGACTCTTCCCCTGGCCTTTCCCCCAGCTCCCCCATCCTTCACAATGGGATTGTGGCTGTTAGCAAACAAACATTTTTTAGCCATCAAAAACATTGACTCATGCATCTGCTAATTTACCCTTTCATATCGACAGGATGTTGACAGCTTTATTGACCAGAAAGAGGCTCTTGACAGAAGAAAGAAAGAAATGCTTTTCAAGAAATGGAGTGAGCAAGTATACAGTCCTGTCAGGGTAAAATAAATGCATATTATTTATAAACTAATGTTCAAGCTCCATTATTTGCAGCCTATTGTCAAATTGCATTTGACTGGTTCAGTGTAAAGTGCCTTTGGGCCAACAAAACTATTGCTTGAAGATGATAGTGTAACCATGAAACAGCTTGTGCTAGTTGCAGTGTGTTTGAGGTTATACCCAAAACCTTGTGAAGCTGATTTACACAGTTTGACTTTTGCCCACAAACACTGGATGTTTTAATTAATAGATGAGAAAACACATAATTTTGTGGCTACTGTGCAGTTCTCTGGTTATGGTGCAATACTCTGGCTACAGTGCAAGGTTCTGCAGCTAAATTTTGAAGAGCTGAGCCACAGTTAATTCTCACTCAGGTGTAAAGTGACACATACAGTGTAACTGCCTGGAAAACCAACAGAATATCATAACTACAGAAAAATACCACATTAAGTGGAAATAATCCTGTTTGATGGTGATGTTTGTGTCACAATTAAATAACCGATAAACATATTCTCTTTAGGAAAAAATAGACGAAGAAATGAATGGCCCAAACTACAGACACTTGGATAGAAGGAAAAGGAATATTTACAAGAAATACCTAGATTATAGTAACAAGAAGGTGAGAAAAAATATCAATGTTTATTTTCAATGGTGTTTTTTTAAAGGAAAATTAGACTTCAGAGGGTAAACTAAGAATAGTTCAAAGAGTGTAAAACAGGATTTCTGCCTGCTGTCTTTCTAAGGCCTAGTTTATACGTCACTCTATAGTCGAATTTAATTCAATTAAATTTGTCGTTCCGTCAACATAAATCGTGACGTGGTTTTATGCATCGAAATCAATACGATCAAATTGAATTCTTTTCCCAAATGCAGTGCATCTGGTCGGAGGTGTCATTTTGAAAAAAATTGAAATACATTAAGAAAATGTATGCATTTCATTCGACGCGACGCTAGTGGGACTTTAAAACTAAGACGCATTATCGATATTTTATCTGTCTTACCAAGACGGATAAAACGTCAAGGACAACTTTAATTTACCAGATGAATTTAATTCGTTTTAGACGTTGCGCTATCATCGAATTTAATTGCTTGTGGGACCTTGAATTAAATTCGTCTGGATTAAATTAGACTGTAGCACGACGTATACACTAGGCCTAACTGAAGATAATAAAACATATTAATTCCTAAAACTAATACTTTCATGAAAAAAGACTAAGCTTGGTTTTTCTATCACAATTATTGAATCACAGGGTCAATAAATTGGAAACATATCGCCATTTTCCAAACCACTACAAAGTGTATTGAGCAAAGTGTACCATAGATGTAGATGTACAAGGAAGGAAAAAGGGAACTTTAGAAATTATCAAAGCTTTCAAATCACCATGCCTACCAATATATTTATGACATACACTAGCATTGATACAATTTCTTGACCACACATGTAAATGTCATTACCATCACTAGAGCATGATATTTATATTCCTTTTCACTCAGGGTGTAGTATTCCTAGATGTGATGTCTCCTGAGGAATATGATCCACTAGTTCTTAATGCTAACCGGCCTGCACCCTTAAAGGTGAGAACCTTTCAGACATCAAAGTAAACATTGACGCCCTAAAGGCTTTAGTAGACAAATGAATAAAGGCTGATAGTTTTGAAAGAAACTGTTTGGGGCTGCGTTGGTGGGAGTAACGAAATAATTTGGATATAACAACAAAGTTGAAATGGTAAATTGGCCACCATAACGATTACAAAAGCTGACGTTTCAAGCATTAGCCCTTCGTCGAAGCGAAGTAGACAAGCCAAGTGTTTTCAGCGAGTCTGACCACTCATATTTAAAGCATTTGCTATTGTTTGATGGTTCAAGACACTGCTGTAGACTCTAGTAGACAAGCCAAGCTCTGTCGGAGAGTCTGACCACTCATATTTGAAGCCTTTGCCATTGCTTGATGATTCAAGACACTCTACCATCCACTATCTGTTCTTGCGTTACATTTTAAGGATTTTTCTTTTTACCTAAAAAGGAAAATATTCAGAAATGACAAGGAATTAACGCACCTCGTTGTGTTGGGTAAAAACATACATGTAACTGGCAACCCAGTAATTAACGCAGTGGCTTCAGAATTTCATCAAATTGTTGAAAAGTGTAAAAATTGTTACATGCAGTGATGCAGAGTAACACAAACGGTCTTCAATTCAGACATGAATATTGCAATGTACAATCTGAACAACCAATGATGAACACAGATCTAACTGACAGTCTCTACTATTAAGCAAAATTTTTGCAAATCCAAATCATTTAGATAAGTTACCACTGGCAACTGTTAAATTCACTTCTGAAGTTAAGAAGGCTCTCATAATAACTTATATTTGATGGATATTTTCAGGCAATAACACAGAAACTAGATGATCCATTATTATCTCAAGGAACTACAAGATTGGAGGAAGATCGTACAATGGTGAGGTGTATCACAGGAGATACAATGAGTGACAAACAAATCGAGGAAATCCACCTCCCTCCAGCCCCATTGGTGCCTCTGGGTCGACATGGCACTGAGTGTAACACTTGGCTAAGAATGCAATTACATGACATTGACAGTGGTGTTAGGAAAAGAAGCAGGTCAGTTTTAAGTACTTCTCTCCTTCTCAAGATGACATGATCTCTCAAAAAATTGCTATAATTTTGACAAGTTTGTAGTATCATGAAAGAAACCATGAAGAGTGCAGAATTGAAACAACAGGTTCTGGCATTTTTTTAATCCGCCCAATCAAATAGAACGTGTGAAGAAAATTGAAATCACAACTTGTTCCTTGATTGAAATGTTTCCATAACTATGGTATCACTAAAATGTCAAATTCAAACCATTTGTATTAATTTTTAGTACTTTTAAATCACAGCTGGTGGGTTAATGGAGTGCAATTATGAATTAAGAGAACTGTATGCTACATTCAGTGACTAAAGGATTGTTGGTTAATAAAGAATATCTGACAGCAAAAGCTTTGTAAAAAGACTACAGTGTCACTCAAAAATTTATATAAAAAATTCACTGAACATTGCAAATTCTGAAGAAAGACTTAAAAAATTGGTCTTTTCATTTTCATTGTATGGGTAGCCTTGGTTTGGGGTCTTTTATTTTCTAAGGACTTAAAATCAGTACCATGCAGATTGTTTGAAATACCTTATTTCTAAACCTTAAAATTGTTTCTGCTTCTCATCCTTCCCTAGGCTTCGTATGAAAGGACTCTACAATGACTCAGACATTGACTATGAAGAGTGGAGAAAGCTGGAAAGGAATCCTGACACTATCGACGTTGAATTAAGATCACAGAAGAGACGACTGTTTAGAGAAAAACATGCTACCACCCTTCAGTTTGACTGGCCTGAGCTGCCCTCCATCAGTAAAAATACCACATACCATCCACGCATACCCAATGTCTTGCCACTGGGCACTAGTTTCGAATATTATCCAGAGCTCAGTGCATCATTTTGACAACAGTTAAAAAGAAAATTTACAGAAGGGGAGAGGGTCTATGGTTCTCAAAAATGTTCATGTGAATTTAAAATATTTTAAACAATTTTAAACTCCACAATCTTTTCGTGGAAAAATATAAGACTTTTTAGAAGTAAAAGCATTTTGTAAAGAAGTACAGTGAAGTCTATTTTTAGAGGATTTTTTCCAAGTTATGAACACAGCAAATCACATTTATATTTAACAATTGTTTGCTGAAGGCGAGGTGAATATCGTCGAATAATCCCTGAGACCCGAGACGAAGTCTCAGGGATTATTCGACAATATTCACCGAATCTGAGGCAAATAATTGTTTTAGTATAATTTCAGAGCTGAACAACAGAGAAATTTCTAAAACCATAACATTTTAGTAACATTTATTAACATTTTATTTTAACATTTTTTATTACACGACTCAGGCAGTCAGAGGGCTAACTAAAATCAACCAATCAAAATGTTCTATTGCCAGTCAATATTCTCTCAGTATTGGACTGGGCAATGTTCTGAATGGTCCCGAAAGAGACCGCACTTGTGTCCCTTTGAACTTCAGTCGTATAATAAATCTCTTATTAACCAAGCTTGCTCGGGACCGTACTGGAAGAATATTAGCCCTCGGTCTTTTTTGTACGGACCTCACTTCGCTCGGTCTGTACTGTCAAGACCTCTGGCCTATATTCTCCCAGTATGGCCCTTGCGCTTGGTTAATAAGATATATATATATATATATATATATATATAAACCGCGTGGAGTGGTTTATATAGCATCATAGAAGGAACCGCTCGACCAATCAGATTGCTGGAAACTCTTTGCTCAGCTCTGAAATTATACTAATACCACTTCTAAAGTAGTTACAATGTAAATAATCTTATAAACATATTCTGATTATGATCATCTGCAGCTGCTGACTTAAAATAAAAGATCTAAAAATAAATGAAAAAAAGGACAGCAGATGTAGTAACGTGAACTTGTTTTGGGCTAAGATTAATTTCCTAATTTCTCCTTTCATCTAATCAAGCTTACTTGATAAATTTCTCTACGGCTAGTCCCTTCCGACACGTGTAGCAATCATCACGTTTTTCCTCTTGCCTTTTTCATTCTTCTGGGAGGAGGTTTCCTCGTCCTTCCCAGTTTGGACAACTGCTCTTCGATGGCTTTTCGCATATCGATGTAATCAGGTATCTGAACATATCGAATCTGTCTTCCATGAATAAACATGGTCGGAAAGTCGACAATATCACCACCGCTTCCTTTCGTAAACTTGACATCTGACATTCGGACATTCATAAAACCGTCAACATTTTCAATCAGTCCTTCTGCCGATGACTCGTTTCGTAATTCTACAATGGTCCTATGACCTTCTACTGCTTGTAATAGACAAACAAGGCTTCTTTCTGCCACGGCTCTCTCACGACCGCCCGCCATTTTGGAAGAACGGGACGAACAATAACTTTACTACCCTACCCTACTAGAATGCAGAGGCAGCTCTCTATGTAATTTGCTCAGGGTGCGTACAGTAACCAGTCAAATATTAATTTTGAATTATATTTGAATATTTGAAGTTCAAAATCAAGCAAATAAATGAGATGATTTGCTTCCCAACGTAGAAAATAGCAGTATTTTTTACCTTAGGGGAGTGAGGATAGGGTAGTAAGATTTTTCGTATATGCCACACAAAGTGCATGGTGAAGGTCAACAAATGGCGGGAGATTACCGCTCGAAAAGGCTCTAAGCTTGAAAATTTTAAATATTCGGCGAGCCATCATGATCAAAGGGGAGTTTGCTCTGAAAGAAGAGCTCAGAGGATTAGAGGAGAAGATGTCGGAAATTATGGACGCTGAGCACAAGGTACTCGTTGGTAATTACATTGTAATAGTCAGGTTACGATCGGTGGCTACTTGCCATCTCCTCTTATTCATTGAGCTGCAAATGTTACAATTTGCAGTTCATTAGGCTAAACTTCAGAATACCCGGCCACTCATTTACATGTCATTAAATAAGAATAGCGTATAAGAGGAGGGATTTCCGCACAACCCCATAATTTTTGAAGCGAAGCCATGGTCCCAGAGGCAACCTTCTGTTTTCACCAAGTTTTCTTTATCCAAGAACTGTGGGCACAATTAATTATGGGGTTGTGGAAATGTTGCCAGAGATTTTGAAAAATACCCAGTTATTCTATTATTTTTGTGAATATTGAAAATGAGCTAGGGCCACGAAGACTTTTTTTTCTCCCATCAGCCAGCCTCACCTTTGCCTGTCCTTGCTCTTTCAAGACTTATAACTCATCTCTCTCTCCTCATTTTTGTGGAGTTTCAGCTCCTTTGTTATACATACATTCAGCATATTTATATAATTAGCATATTTATATAATTGCTGATGTGATGCTGATTTTCTCCATGAACTCTAATTATTATACCCTACATTAAACTAACTATGAAAAATTTGATTGGCCAAGAGCATTCAAGCAGTATACAATAGCATGTGAAGTTGCATGACGGTTAGCTCAATTGGTTAGAGCACCGGATTGTGTTGTGCGGGAGGTTGGGGGTTTGAGCCCTGGCCGGACCAATACTCATGGTCTTGAAATAACTGAGGAGAATTTGCTACCTTTCTATAATATCAAGAAGTGGATAGATATTCTAGTCTTCTCGGATAAGGACGAATAAACTGTAGGCCCTGCCTCCTGCAGGGTTAGGGATAGGAGATGTTAATTTCCTACGCGCAAGATTACTGTGTGGTGGATGTCCTCCCTGGAGTGGGATTGGTGGGTGTTACACAGGACCCCATTTAAACCAGCTGAGTGCTGAACTGGGCTACCTGTTTAAATATTCGTAAATACATACATACAATACATACATATAATATGATAACCCAATAACTGCGGTGGATATTGCATTGACATGTTAATTCAAAGTCTTCATAGTTTCCAAGCCCATCATCCATGTAGTGTTCTCAAACTTTTACAAATTCAGAGAGAAACCATAAATTGTTGAACACTTTTAGAAAATGTATAATAAAACAATTGATATTGAATTTTGTTTTCACATAATTATTATGAATTACCTAATCTTGTGTCTGACTCAGACCTCAGTTTTCATGATTTATGATATCATGCTCAACCTCTTCCAATAATATTGTTTATATTAAGAATAAAATTATCTTTTGACAGAATTTACAGTTGCTAGGTCCAGACAGCCTTCGTCACCGAACATCACGTCACTATCTTAGAAAATATCTGGAAGTTTTAAAACAAGGTAACAAAAAACACTTACTGTATATGGTTTGAGATTGGTGGGCTTTTCTCAGGGCTCAACACTATTAGATTTTTTTCAACTTACTAGCCAAGTCGGTAGTGACAACTTAGATGTCATGCAAATTTTAGTTTCTATACTTAAGTCAAACTGGTTTGTGAGAATAAAAAAAACTGAATTTCTACTAGTCTGTGGCTAGTTGGCTACTGGTGGTGTCAAGCCCTATTTTCTACATTTCAACAAATCTCTAGGGGATTTTGTTTGTCAAAGCCCAGTAATTATTACCTGACATCACCTTTAAAACTAGTTTCCTCTACGACAACCTTATCAGGTGATCCCAACATACTGAACCAGACCAATCATGAACAACAAGTGTGCTACTTGAGTCCTCAAGCAAATAACATCATTGATAGGTGAATCAGTTTTCACCAACCAGTTGACTGACAAATAACTGCTTACTTGACTATGATGATGGCATTGGCTAAAGCTCTTGTAACACCAGTTACTTCTGCAACAATAGTCATTAGGAATACTCTTGGTCAGACAAACAGACTTCATGATCAAAAAGCTAAAGGGCTATTCCATCTGAGACATGAAAATTTGACAGATTTTCAAATTCAAAATATGAGAGCCAAACGTATTTTTAATGAAAGCTTATACATAGTTCTGTAAGAATTCAAATCTAGATTGGCAGTAGTGGCCATGCCCAGGGTGTGTGACGCCATTGTTTTTTAGGGTTTTTATTAACCGAATAAGCCATTTTACATAGCAATATCTAAATTGCTATATCTCAAAGAAATTGATTGCTATGAATCAGATTTTGAGATCTTAACTACTCACTAGGATGGACCTTTCAATGCCAAAAGAAAAAAATTCTCAAACATTTAATGCCTCAGACGTACAAAGACATAAAAAGTGTTGCAGACGTGACCTTCAGGGTATGATTCAGAGCAACATTTATTTAATTTCTGTGTAGGTTCTCAACTGTTTCAGGTCTTATTTATGCTGCTCTTATGGTTAAGTATTATGATAATTTTGACACCCCAGCTTGCTCAAATTTGTCAACTGTTTAAGAGATATTGGGTTGCGGACGTGACTGTTGCGGACATGACACATTTGTAAAAACCCAGAAAACCTCATAAAATTTTCAAACATGAGAAGATATGTTGATATTTAATGACACAAATGATAATTATAGACATATTATGATATATGTAAAGTTATCAATTTTTTTACAATTTTCCAAAATATAAATGCCCTTTGATGCACAAAATGACCTAGATCATCAAATTTTTTATATATTATGTGTTATTTATTTCCCAATTTACGGATAAAAGTAATAAAAACAGCATTTTTACTTCAGTGGCATTACTCTGAACATTATTAGTGGTGAATGAAAAGCTCTTTCCTGAACATCCCCAAAATGTCACGTCCGCAGCAAATTTTGGTCACATCTGCAACACAACATTTTTATTTCTTATATATGTTATTTGTCATTTATTTTCCAATTTACAGATAAAAGCAATAAAAACAGCATTTTTACTTCAGTGGCATTACTCTGAAAGTGATTAGTGGTGAATGAAAAACTCTTTCCTGAACATCCCCAAAATGTCACGTCCGCAACAAATTTTGGTCACGTCCGCAACACAACATTTTTGTTAATAAATCCATGGTAACAAGTAATTTCTATAATATCTTTTCAGATTTATGAAGCACAATTACTATTGCATTCAGTTAGTGTATGCAGTTTTTTTTTTAAGGTTTTCAATTCACAGGAAATTTGAACTAACCAAAAGCAATTCAAATCAGTGGTTGTTTTAGGAGTCACATCCACAACACACTTTGAAAAATTATTTTCTCTGGATCTCTAAGAGATAGTCAAAATGTTTTCTGGCAAAATAAAAGGTACTTCAGGGGTAATTTTATGACATGACTCATTTCAATTCAAATAGTTTGGATCTGGCTTTAGGAGACATTTAATACTCAAATTTTGCCTCTAAATGTCACATCCGCAAGGTGGAATTGACCTAAAGAAATGGGCCAGGTGTTGACGTGTCCAAGGATTATGCAGATTAAGTTGGAAAGAGTGCTTAAACCCTTGAACTCGCAAGATCTGATTGTTAATTCTCCCCTCTCACTGCCAGATTTCCTTGTAAATTAGTTATGTGAATTTGGGGCTCGATCATGATAATGACTTCTACCTGATAATTAAGTTTGAGAATTCTTATCACCTGTTTGCTGGATAATGTATGAAGAGTATTAGAAGAAGTTACATGTTAATCAGTTCAGGGAGTTAAAGAGTTAAAATAAGAACTGGACCAGATAAACACCTGCTATGGCTCAAAAGAGTTAATGATAGAATAATCATGGTTTAAACTTGTGTGCTATCTTTATTTTTTTACTAAATCTTATGTTATTTCAGCAACTTTCATGAACCTTGATGTAAAGGAGTGGATAATTGAAAATGACCTACTTGTGAATCGCATACAAGTGAGTGTTTCTCACTATTATAGATCTAATCATTTAAAAAAAGCACTCAGTTTACTTGGCAGGAGGACTAAATTTTGTAACAAGTGTTGAAAAGTTAAGCATAGCGCATGACAAAGCATGACAAACAATTCTAGAATAAGCTTTGATTACATAATTACTGCTGGAAATGTGATTTATGTGTAACCCTTTGTTGTTAGAGTACCCGTGAAAATATTCCTATTATGTGTTGCGTGGAATATGGAAACTTGTTCATGCTTTCCGTCTAAAAACACGTAAGAACACTAGTTCCGCAGGATTTATGTAAGTGTCCTCCCATGTCTATGAAATTCTGGATATGTGGTAATTAAGTTGTTTATTCCAAGGGAAACTCGTATTACCTTCTGTATTTTGTATCACGCATGATTTTAATTAGCTACCATTATGTATATAAGAACCTTGATTCAAGCAATAAAGGGGATTCAGTTGATTGTAAAACAGTTGAGTGCCCTCCACCCCATGTGCGAGCTCGCGTTAAACCCAACGTTTGCCTAAGCATCGAAACAGCTCGATCGAAATTATACTTCACAAGCACCAGAGAATGTGGTCCCGCAACCAGGAAGGGTTCTGACACTATGTAATGGTGTAAACTTTGTTTAGTAAAAGTTGTGTTAGGTGAAACACCTAATTGATCAGTGTTGCTTTTCATCTCATGAAATCAAAAAGGAGGATGACAGTAAAGCATCAGTGCAAAATGTTTTGGAGAATTTCACATCTCTGTTGGAAAGAGTCCAAGGTGATGATATTCCACCAGCTTTATTTTTACATTTTGTTAAGAGATGAGGGTTTAAATTTACCAAGGTCTGATGGGTATTCTTGCAACAATGCACCTCCCTTTTTATTCTATGGAAAGATACCCTCAGTTCTTAAGGTTTCCCTTACAGGCTAATGATTTTCTTATGCTGGGCATGATGGGGTCAAATATTCATTGCCTGAACTCAGATTTACTCTTCATTCTTTGCTGATGCCTGAATGATGTAACGGTGTAAAGGTAGGCTGGACTCTAGATCAAGAAGGTAGATTCAAGCCCAAGGGATGTCATCATTATACCTGTCTTGTTTTGGGAAAGACATTTAAAATACTACAAGTTTCAGTGCCCCTATCAACACTTGGTTGGAATGTTCTGTTACTGAGCCAGGATGAACATTATGTGAGTGGAAAACAATTCCCTCTTGTTTTGTTGATTCTGATTATTACTGCATTTAATTATGCAATTTCCTTTCCCCTATCCGCAATGACTCCCTATTCCTTCAAAAAGGAGAAAAAAAGTAGAAAAAGGTTGAAATGCTGGCTGTTCATCCCAGACTAATCCCAGAATTAAATTTTACCTTTCATAGGCATTCCACCAGATACTTCCTTTATTTGCTATGAACAAGCAGTCGCTTATAATTTGAGCCACTTGTTGTTACAAGGCCAGGCAAATGTAAGCGTTGGAGGTATTCACAAAACTGCAGCTATACTCCACCAAAGCATCTGTAGAGGTATGTACACACCCCATTATGTACAATGGTATATAGACTCAAGAAACTTTTTTAGTAACTACACCTGCAGATAAAACCTTGTGATGAGATCAAGTGAATTTCTCACAGGGCTCTTTTCAGCTAGTTGAGCAAGTTTGAATTTGACATGCTTAAAACTTCAAAGCTAATTTTTTCCTTGATCCCCCTTCAGCCCTTCCTTCATAATCTCTCCTTTAACTTTTGGCTTCATTGGTTCATCTTTTTTTTTTTTTTTTTTCTTAACACATGCAGCACTTGCAGCTTTCAGAATAGAACCTTGTCACCAAGGAGAAGAAGACTCTAGCAATGTACATCTATTTGGTCCAGCAAACATTGAGTGTACTATAGACACTCTTCTACCAGCATTGTTTAAAGAATTGATCAATAGATTTATTGGGTGTGGCCCCCTTGTGCTGAGTTGCTGCCTTTTAGCATTTCTGTGGTTAATTGATGAGAAAGGTGAGGTTACTTATAATTAATAATCAGTCTGAGCATCTGTGCCTGGCTATGCCTGTGTTATCTGTGTGTTTGCCTGTTTAACTTTGAGACTCTGTCAGTCAGTGTCTTTACGTGTGTTTACATGTAGGTCTTTCTGCCTGATGGTGTGTTCATCTGTCTGTCTGAAAACCTTTACAATCATAACTTACAAATTTTATCTTAGGGTGTTTTTTTTTAAAATCAAGATTAGGAAAATCAGTGAAAACTTTATGATACACCAAACAAACACGGTGACGGTTTTAAGGGAGTACAAATGGTAAATGACTCTCAAACTAGTATCAATCATTTCTCTGTCAGTGAGGGTAATTCAAGACCTAATTGATGTCTTATTCCTGTAGTGAACCAAGCTGTTAAACTCCTTTGCCTGATGCAAAGTCAGTTGAGACTTTTGAATTCAAAGATGAATTTTACTGATGAGGTAGCTTTGAATATCTTTCTGTGGAAAATAGTTTATAAAAGATGATGTTGCTCTAATATATTAGATGTACATTTTTTATAAACATAGATAAATCAACCATCAGTATATGTTGTATTTAAGGTATCTGCAATTCCTCCACATTGTTTATAGAATGAAATGATCAAAAAGGATAATGCCAATAGCCAGTTTACTAACACAGTGGAGAATTTAAACTTTTTTTTCCCCACGTTCTGTCCAAAGGGGAGCGGAAGTTTATAAATAGTTAAATGAGATAAGAACATTGTGATACATTATAATCAAGTTACTATTTGTATATTTTGTTTAACAGTTTTTTGTCTACCTATAGATTTTAAAGTACATGCGGCCTATTTACATAATATTATTGAGGTTGTTAAACTAAAATCATAGAAATTATCATTAAGGTTTACCACTTTTTTTCTGCACACTTGGGGTGACAACTTTACAATTGCCTTTCACTTGCATGGCATAATCTCCACCAATGCCACCAAAATAACTGAAATTTATATATATATAATGGCCTGCACCAGGCCGTATTCGAACGTAACAAAGAGATGCAGTCTTTGCACATCAGATGCAGATTGGGGGCAGGCACCCTGAACAAAAGGAATGAACTGGCGAGTGCATGCTGCCACTCTACCAAATACTTGATAAGGCATGCTTGAACCATCAACTTATAGAGGGAACTTAAGTCAACCGGTGTTTTATGCACCTGACAAGAAAGGACTACCAGACCCCCCTTTCGAAACAGATCTGTAGTGCAAAGCTTTAATTTTATTTTCCTACACAATTGATTATATATAATTATATATACCTGTACACAAATCTTTATTTATGATATATATTACTTACACTACATAAACTCTATTATAACACATTAGCTGTGATACATCACTTACCAAATACATTACTTACCATAAGCTTCTGAATTGTTATTTGTTATCCTTTTTTTTGACTATTAGGTACATGCTGATCGATTTCCTGTATGCCTCTTCAGTTTAGAATATAGCTCATCAATTTCTAACTGTATAATTACTTCCTCTACCAACTCAACCAACTCAACCAAAGACTTGACAGGCAAGATAACATGTTCATATTACTGTAGTTTTTATTTTAGTTACTATTTTGGCTAGTGATGACTATGATAATTTAGGGCTTGTACTGTGCGCATTAACATGTGAGTAAGATCAAATGTGCATAACATAATAATACAAGTGCATATTAAACAAAATTGTGTCAAAAGTTAAGGTGGTGCTTTGTCGAACTGTATTCCTCCACAGATATACAGAGACTGTTGTCAGTGGTGACTAGTTTGTTGGCATTTGCCCTCTTTGCAAATAAGGAATACAAAAAGGCGCTGGAAACACTAATGGGCAAGAAAAATACTGATGATGTTGGTTTTCATGATCTCTATCTCAAAGGTTTGGAGTCTTCATATATGAATTCAGTAAACTACAAAAAAAAAAAACAAAACAAAACATAACAAAACAAAAGCAAAAACAAAAAACCAAAAAAAAGAAAGAAACGTGCATTTGGCAGTTGAAATACTCTTTTCCTTGTCTAACTGTCATTTGATTCAGTTCCTGCTCTTCAGTCTGGCAAAGGGAGTAACTGTAAATAATCCACAGCTTCAACCTTTGTTATATTTCGAACAGACCTTAACGCAGGATGTATAAGATTAACAACGATTTAATAAACAGTTGAAAGTAGACAGGTTACATGTGGTCATCAGTGGATCCCTTGATGGTTTTCTTCCTGAATATCCCATAGCTTTCCTAGACATCCCATAGCTCATAGCAAACATCCAGTATCAATATCTTCCAGTTTATAAGAGCATAACACCTTTGAGAGTGCATCGGAGGGGCCTAAGAACTAGTGAGTTTATTTGTTATGTCTGATTCCAGGATACATTCTCTTTGAACAAAATCAAGTGGATGATGCATTGAAATGGTTTCAGGAGTGTTTATCCTTCTCGCAAGGACAGAACAGAGCAGTGGCTTTGAATATGCTGGGATGCTGCTGTGCAATCAAGGTAGATTTCTTGAGTAAAAGATTAAAAACGTGTGAAATATGCAGTCTTTGGGCTGGTGGTGTAGGGGCTGGATTCCATAACTGGGTGCTCTTAGTTCAAGCCCTGGTTGGGTTATTCTTTGGGAAAGCAAATTCTCTGAACTGACATCGTAATCATTTAATGGCGGACAGTAAGGAGAATTACCAATTAGATCCTGGGAGGAAAAGGGTGAAAATGCCTCTAGCTTTCATGTGTCACCTCTGAGCTTGGAAATGACTGCATACAGCCAATGTGACATTTTGAGGTCCTCTTAATAAGATGTTGTCGATCATTACTTATTATTATTCTGTATAAATTTCCAAGGGGAAACATCACACTGCGGTAGCAAAGTTCAAGGATGCCCTGGAAGATGATTTCCAGCAGCTGGAGGCTCTTTTTAACATTTCTCTTCAATATCAAAAGATGGGCAAAGTTGAGGCACAAATAAAAGCTCTGGAACTTTTAAAACAGGTATGTTTAAAATGTAGAAATAGTATTACCCCTTGTGAATAAAGAGGGTAAATTTCTAAAGAAACTGTGGTGCTCCGTCGGTGGAGGTAACAAGGTAATTCGGTTTTATCAAGTTGATAATGTAGATTGCCCACCGTAAAGAGTTAAAAAGCTGACGTTTTGAGCGTTAGCCCTTTGTCTTTCGCTTTGACGAAGGGCTAACGCTCGAAACGTCAGCTTTTAAACTCTCTAGGTGGGCAATCTACATTATCAACTTAGTTGATAAAACCTAATTACCGTATCACCCCTTATGTTTACTTATGCGAGAGTAGACATTACTGTAATCAAAGTTGAAAAGCTAAAAAGGCCAAGGAGAAAAAAAATGCGATTATTATCCTAACATAAGTATTCTGCATATTCTCCATACCGTTCTCTATACATTTCCTCAGCTGCCAACAAGGAGAATTTGTTTAACAATCAAAGATTCTTTAGTTAGTGATCATTTCCTTTATTCTCCTGACCTTAATGTTTGATTCAGGGGGGATATTGTAAGGAGAAATTAGATGCTAGTCACGTGTAGGTATCGGGGGGTTTAAACTAGGAAAAAAGAAAAGAAGAATAAGAGTCAAGAACACTTCCTGTTTTACCACCGGGTCTGAACTGGGAGCAATAACCACCTACTGTTTTGGGTGACGAGCCAGTTTTAGCCCATTGGTAGCGAGAGGAGACAGGTTTGGGTTCGATCCAGTTTTGGTGAGATCCGTAATAGTGTTGCCAGATTTCTCAGAATATCGTGGAAAGTAAAATTTCATCGCGTATTCTCGTTGTATGCTTGTTTGTTTGTTTGTTTAGATCATCAAGGCCAGAGGGAATGAGCCACAGACTTGTGAACATATTGCAGTAACTCCTCGAGATCAGAGCATTGAAAAAAATAAAGGCAAACTAGGTGAGGGCTTAAAGTTTACTTACTTTTAGCTCTAAGAATTTGATGTAAACTCAAGTGATCGCACTGAAACCGGCATTGGGAGATCTCTATCAAGGAATGGACTTCACAAAGATTGAACTTGATAACGTTACCTACGATAGGCTAGCGGAAACGTTTTACTTACATTTGAGATATATCAACATCTGCCAGAAACTATTTATCTTTTAGTCTTGCAGCATGTCAAGAAAGCATAATCAGCCAATGTTTTCTTGGGTACAACCAGCTTTTTTAAAGGAGCAGAAAATCCTGACCATCAACTGACAAAAATTATTGCTACCTCTGATGTTGTTTACGCTCAAGTTGTTCAAACGTCAATTGTAATTATTAGCATCTGTCCTTTTCAAAACAACCCCGCCCGGAAAATCAAGCAAAGCAAACTAACTAAGCCGACGACTTATACTCTTTAGTTCTTTCCTGACAAAAATTTTTTTCGAAATTTTGGCTCTTTAGATTCAGAACTATCCGTTCCTCCAAGATTTTCCTTGGGCAGTTCGAAGTCAAGTGCTGGCTTGTCAAAAGAATTGGTTACTTACGTACTGGCAAAAAGATATTCAGAGTTAGGAAGGTTTGTGTGCTTTGTTTACGGTAATCACACGTTATTTGTCATTACTAAACATCGTTTACGGTTGCTGCATTTTATTTGCCATCGGTATACGTCATTTACCGTCGTCTGCGATCCTTTACCCTCGTTAGACGTTATTAGCCGTCACTAGACATCATTAATCGTTGGTATACATCATTTTTCGTCTATAGGCAGCATTTACTCCCGTTATATATCAAAGTCAATACATCCATATCTTTTGCTAGGTTCGAGGAAGCAGCGACGAACTATCTGGAGTTACTGGTCAATATTGTAGAAGTGCGCACGACGAACTTTGTAAGTATGTCATGCCATTCTTACTCTAACCGGTATTTTTGTTTAAAATGCATTTTGAACCAGCTTAGTTATTCCGTCTTCAGCTGCAAGTTCAAAGAAATTTTCATGATTCCTTGCAGTTCTCATCTCCGGATTTCATAATGTTTTTTTTCGGATTTAGATTTTTGTTTTCATCTCGATGAAAGACATACTCATTTCTCGCTAAAATGCAACCAACAATCATTGTTAACGATTCTCCAATCTTGGCAGCTCAGCGTCCGAACTCTCCCCAGTCCGACCGAGTTGTATATAGAATGTGCACTTGCTCTGTCTAAAGCTGAGAGACACGAAGACGCGGTGACAATTTGTGATAAAGTTCTTACTTCTATCGAGCAGGGCGAACCTACTGAACAAGGTATGTTTGAAGTGAATTCGGCTTGTGATAAGCTTTCCCTCGAAAAGGGGTTTCCTCAACCGTTTACTGGGATAGACAAATATCGCAAGATTTGCTTACGAACAGCCATGTCAGTTTTTTTAGAACCGTTTTCGCCTGGCGATTTCATCTTCCTCATTGCGTTTTGAAAGTAGCGAACTGATTTTTCTCCGACCAGTTGTGGGTATAATAAATGCTTTGTTTAGTTTAAGGTAACACATACTTGCCAGTTATGTTAGCTACTAGCTTTAAGCCCAAACTGTGTAAAACATTCTTGGTATGTTTCCCATTAATTTCGGTGTCTGTAGCCTGGGTTATCAGGCGCACTGCTAGGCTACAACCCCACCTTCCCGTTCCCCTGAGTGAAAAATAACTTGTTCATCACAGGTTGCTTTAGAAATTGACTCTACTTCGTCTTCGCCTTCAAAGGTCACAACAATGAATCAAGTATAAACGATAAAGCTCCCAGGAAAAGGGTGCGATCCGATGACGGGGAAGATTTTTTGAGCACCTTTAATAACGAAACGGTGTCTGAAGATATCCAGGTGCTTATGTTGAAAGCAGAGTCATTGGTTCATCTTCAAAAACCACTAGAAGCCCTGCAGTCTCTCAACAGGTACTGTGAATTCTTCGTCATGCGTGTTCGATGTCACAACATATCGTGTCGCTTCGTGTCGCTTCGTTGCAGCGTACTAAGAGAAAACTGTCAAGTTTTAGTGACATTTAGCTTTACTGATAAGGAAGAAAAACCAAAGGGAGAAATCTGCTGTTCAAGTTAAATCCTTGTAAAGTGTTTCGCTTCCAAGTCCATTCTTTTGGCATTTTGAAATCAAAACCACGTACGGTATGACCAATTACAATGCGCCAGAGAGCGCAATGAACCAGTCAGGGGAACATTTCGTAACAGGCGTTGAAAGTTTGCGACTGGTTTCTGATGTTTTTTTTGATAATGATAAAACAAAAAGTCTTCTGATGGGTTAGACCAGGGTTTACAAGCGCTTTATACTTGGAAACAATCACATAACTTTGCCAAAAAAAAAAAAAAAAAAAAAACAGCTTCTCATCTAACTTGATAACAAACTTGTCAAAATCATCCTAGGGTACTGATCGCACTGGAAGATGTCCACTCAGTAGGCGACAAGGATGACGATGGACGACAGAGGAAAAGGAGAAAGCTTGACTGCGGTAAGTTCAAGTGATAAGGCTTGCGGCAAAAATATAACACGCGGTAGTCGCCAACTGAGCTGAAGTCGCTCATATATCTCGCGTTTGACGCGCTGTTGACTTTTAATCAGTCTGACGACCTCTCTTGGCCAACAAAGGGATAGGCGTTGAGTCTGTAGAAGACATATGGTCCTATTTAAGTTTTCAGCGAAACCTTTTCTATTAATCCTATTTTTTTTTCAATTATTGCTTAGAAGGAGACGAAGTTTCTTGTGAGGAGCAAAGCGAAGCTGACAAATCGAGAAGGCCTGTTAGAATAAAGGTGAGTATACAATTTTTTAATGCAAGGTGGGTTTAACTTTATTCGTCAAAGGTAACTTTCTTTGGTCGGCAAATTTAGGTTAACACTGATTGTACCGCCCTGGACAAAGGAAGGCGGCCAAAAAATTGCGTGTGAAAGGTGCCTTTCAGGAACGCACGTAGCGTCTGCGTGCTTGATGAACTCATGAAAAACTCGCAGAAAGCAAATTTAATTATATTGTTTGAGTTAGCGTATTGTCCGCCTGTTGTAGTTATTTCATTGTTAGTTTTGATTGTATCATTTATCATGAGATACTTAAATTACCGTGTACGACTCTGTCTAGGTAATATGCTAGATCATTAAAGAATTTAGATTTTGTGATAATCATGTAGTGCCACAGTTTCATCTTTTAGCCGTCCGATCAACCGACTGGCTGTCTGTCTTTTTTTCGTAATGTGTGTGTTTTTTCTTTCCTTTAAGGTCCAAGCCTACAATCAGAAGGCTTCTATTCTAGACGGACTGGGTCAGACCCACGATGCTTTGCATCAGTTGCATCTTAGTCTTGAGTGTTCACCAGGTAGATTATATAACTAGCATCAATTGTGACATAAACAAAACTGCTTTTGGCTTTTGCTCGAACGGTAGGGAGAAAAATGTGGTTCGACCCATCAACATTTGTTGGTGAGCAGAGGCACTGGTGGAGTGACCTTCTTCACAAACGGCTCGAGCTCTGACCAGAATCTTTACGAGTACCGTATCTACCCCATATTGAACTTCTACAAACATTCAATATTTTTAAAGAAAAGTTAAGGACATAGAGCAGAAATGGAGAAGGAGAGTCATTTTTCTTTAGCTGCCCTCTCGTATTCCCTCTGTCGTATGAAAACAAAAAAAAAATACTGAACTAATGAAGCCTGGAAAAGCTAAAATGGTTTTCTATGGCTGTTAACATCATGGTTGACTTTTATTTCGTTCTTGGGCAAAACACGGCCCTGAGTCACAAACATGAGCGCGTCAGAGCGTGTTTTGTGGTTGCAGCTAACTTACCCCATAAGAGCGCTTATCGACTGAGTGTCATGAAAACGAGACCAAAGTAATCACCACGGTCAATCAGAAGCAAGGAAAATATTATAGGGAGCCAATAACAACTCAGAGCGGCCGTAAGCGCGGGAAATAGGCCATTTCCGAATTACCCTGTGCCTCTTTTTCAAAATAAGGCCTGGTGCTCAAGTCTGGTGAAAATGAGTTTAATTTACATGTGAATGAAAACGTCATATGAAAAGATAAGCACCAGTACTCGCTTTGAGAAAGAGGCTAAAGGTAATTCGGAACTGGGCTATTGCAAGAAACCAAGACGCGAGTTTTCCTGACTGAGCGAAGTTAAGGTAAAACAACACAATCACGGATTTCTTTCATCACTCAATTGAAAATGCTCCAACTTTCCCACACTACAATTTTCCCTATTCTTTCAATTCTCAACATTCTTTCAATTCAGAACATCCTGAGACGGTTTATAAGCATACACAGTTGCTCTTGAAGCTTGGTTCAAGGAAAGAAGCAGTACACAACTGGCTTCAATTCCGAGGCGTCCTTTTTCGCTCGCACAACGGGGACGTGGATTCCCTTCGGAAAGAGCTGAGGTAAGCTTTCCATTCCCCGGCGGATCGTTTGATTACTTTAGCTGATAAGGGGATGTAATTGGTGAGTGAGTCCGGTGCGTATTTGTACTGATTAGTTGTGAAGAAGAGATGGGATACAAGTGAATCCTTTACACGCATTGCAAGTAACGAAGAACATTGAGGTTAGTTTTTATATGTCGGGAAAATCACAAACTATCAAGGATTTCACTGTTTCACGACCCTCCCAGATTTTTCCGACAAATGAAAGCTTTAAATCGTAAAGATCCCCGATTGCCGAAGACAAATCGGGCAAATCGGGAACGTTGCTATTTTTCCGACGCGTCCCAGATTGCTGTTATTATGGGCAATCATTAACGACATATGAAAACTTCAATTTTTGCTGTCGGGACGTTAACGTTAGTTTTAGCTCGCTACCAGTCCTCAAGTTGCCTAGCTTCAGTTCCCTCGAGTGAAAAATAAAATTCAGCATCCGAAGAATCTGGGACAGACGTCTGCCGACGGTCGGGAAACAATCATAAATGAATAACAAAACTTATTTTGGTTTTCAACAGTTCCTCCACAATAAAATTCCTGGAAAGTGACGTCAGCAATGAGCAGGTCCGAGAAATAGACGAGTTGACGTTGAAGTGGTTGAGCGAGAATAAAGAGCAAAATGTCTTCTATCCACATGCTAGGGTTTAAGACTGTTCGAGCGAATGTTTTCACAGATTTAAGAAACATCCAGCGAAGTTGTTAACATAGATACCAGCTTTTAGCGTTGAAGATTATTCCTAGTTCCATCGGTAACAGTCCGGGTTACAGTAAGTTTTTTAAGCAATGATAAACTTTACGACTGTTCTACATGTCCTTATTTGGGAATGAAAAGGAAGGAGAGACATTGTTTTCGTTCACCATGAAGAGAAGTTAGGATACTAAGTATTCGTTATCGTTTCTGCTGAAATGACTCAAATTTTAATAATGCAAAGACCATACAACACCCAATAGCAAATAAATAAAGGAATTATAACTTAACTTGTGTTCTGCAGCGGGTTTTAACGCAGATCATGATATAATATACATTGTTAAAATTTATCCGTGTAGGAATTTGATAACTTGCCAGATTTTGGGCATCGTGAACAGCCAATTAGAATTCCTGAAAGGTCGCCCCTTTCTTGGAATCCTGTATTCCGAGAATGTAATCGAGTTTCTTAGAAACGTGACTGACGTCAATGTCTGATGTACCGCGATAACCAATCAGCTTACAGATTAATCGCTTCACGGTTAAGTCATTCTGTCATGCAACTTTTGTTTTCAGCTTGAAAATATAAGTTTTCTTAGAATTCTCTCGAGTGTTTCTCGTAGTTATTAGAGTGTGGTGCAGCGATTGTTTCACATTCAGTCGAGTTGAAATCCACCTTCCAAAGGAATCACGCAGTTTGGCAGATAAGTCGTACTCTAAGTTCGTTATCGTTGGGTTTTCGTTACTAGCCACTTGAACCTTCATGGCCAGTTTCAACTCCAGCTCGAGAAATGATCAGTATCATCAACTAGGTACACAGATTCAGCAAAAGTTTCAGGATAATCGTCAAACGAGTGAAGTTTTTGATCGGAAGAATCGATGGAGAAAGGAAATTGAGGATTTGGTGAAGACTGTCTACCCGTCATGTCGACTCGTTCTTTCCGGCTCGTCCGCAAACGGGTTTGGCAGCATTCATAGTGATATAGACCTGGTTTTGTGCTTTGAAGGGGTAGCAGTGACTGGGCCTTCCATGTTGAGGAGAATAGAGTCGCTTTTTACGAGTAACCGTCGTCGTTTTCAAACAGAGGTAATACCACACATCATTCAATAGTTCAACGTATTTAGAGAATAAAGATTTAATGAATGTAACCAAGAAGTTACGATTAATAGACCCAACGTTTCGACACTCCTGTCTAGTGACTTCATCAGGGGTGATCTAATCGCTCCTTCAAATCTTGATGATGGCGGATTACTTCCTGAGGCCTATTTACACCTCGTCAGATAAAAGGGCTGCTAATTAGTGAGCACATAAAAGGAAGTCTACTTGCAACGACTGGATTACCCCTGATGAAGGCACTAGACAGGAGTGTTGAAACGTTGTAACCTCTCGGTTACATTCATTAAATCTTTAAACCAGAGCAGCATCAAACCATGTCTGATACCTAGTATTGTGTCCTTTCTTTTTTTATTTTATTTTATTCTTTTCACAGAGGGCACGGTTTACTGCGTAAATGCAATGTCTAAGGAGGAAAGCAATGCACCAAAATGGGTTGCATGTTAATTTTTCGAAACTAGAAAGTACCTTCACTTTATTGTAAACTGATTGAAACTGGAAACTATCATCAAAGGCTCATCCAAATCATCTCAAACTTGCCTAAATTACACATTTTGCTTTGAACTTCTCCATAACCATACTGGCTTCAGTATTACTAAAACCATTTTAGCAAAATCTTGATAATTTATTCGGTAGTGTCGATCAATGATAACTTGACAATCATTGGCATCAGTTCTGCCCCAGAAGTCTGTTATGTCGGGAAGGTCACATCAACTTTAAGCATATATAAATTATCTACTAGATATACTTTCATCGTCGACTGACACTGTGTGCTTGAATTTTTGTAAACCATCCTGAGTTTGGAAATCTTAAGGCTGTTAACTGGAAAACTAAACAATTTATATGAAACAGTGATTTGTTTTTAAGTTCACTTTGAATTTTGAATAATCCCCAGGTGATTCCAAGCGCACGAGTTCCTATCATCAAGCTCAAAGATAGAGAGAGATCATTTGAAACTGACATTAGTGTAGAAAACTGGACCAGCGTGAAAAACGCCTTCGTTTTAAAATGTTACTCCGAGTGTGACCCAAGAGTGAAACCACTAGTGATGGCAATCAAACTGTGGGCTCAACGGGCAGGAATTACTGATGCAAAACTGAAAAGGCTTGCAGGTACGGGGTGTACCGATAGTTACAAAAAATCGCTCATCAAAGGTTGAATAAAGGGGGCACGTTTCTTAAAAAGAAATGTGGTTCTGCGTTGGCAGGGAATACAACACCAATAATTTGATTTTATGAACAGCGTTGCTAAATGGGCCACCGTTTAGAGATTGTTTTGCAAATGCTCGAAACATCAGTTGTAGAACTCTTTACGGTGGCTATTTATATTATCAATTTAGTTGATAATAATTTAGTTGATAACAATTTTTCGTTGTAACGAAAGGTTGGTTGGTTGGTTTGATTCGCTTACAAGCTCAATAATACACATGTAAACATCCCTTCATTTTGACTGGCCAAGATATAAGTAGCTTTGCAGATAACACGATGCGGGTAACTTCTGAGTGACTCTTGGTGACAGGTTGACATGGTAGGCTTGTACTAAGAGCAAAACGCATAAGAGAGAGTGAAAAATCAAAATTTACAGAAACCAAACAGGAAAACAGGAAAATAGCATAAGCTGATCTACCTCTGAGCTACAAGGATCTCGTTTTATATCTTTATTATTCCTAATTTTTAGGTTTCGCTGTGGTTCTCCTGGTAATCCATTATCTTCAAGCGGGTTGCACCCCTTCTGTTGTGCCCGCCTTACAACAAATGTTCCCTGCGGTCTTTCAAGCTTCTAACAGCATTATCATCGACAAGCTTACTTCAGATGATGTCCCTGCTCAAATTCGAGCGTTCAGTTCCGGTAACAAGCAGAGTCTGGGCGAGCTTCTGGTCGGCTTCTTTCAGTATTACTCCACCTTTAACTGGAGTAGAACCATGTCGATTCGTTCAGGAAATACCCGACCGACTTCGACGTACGACAAGATATGGCAGAGACCGTGCATTCGCCTGGAGGACCCCTCAGATGGAGGTAACGTCACCAGATCCGTGTATGATTCCTATGAGTTCTCACGCATCAAGAGTGCGTTCAGCAGCGCTCTCTCGCGGTTGAGGCGCAATCCGTCGTTGGAGGAAATCTTGTAGGAATTTGAGATGAAACCGAGGTCGATCCCTACATTACTCCAATTTTGAATTTTGGCCTTACACAGTTAAAACTCGCCAAAAAAATCAAATTTTCTTTGTGAAGCTGAGTGATCTCTTTACCAGAGCCATTTTCATGTTTAAAACTAGATGAAAAGAATGTTACTGGGATTGCCAAGAGTTACGATGTGAAAGCTCCAGATGTCTTTAATAAGTACAATATGGGAGACTGGATTTTTCTTTTCATTCATATATTCATCCGCAGTTTTTTCTGTTATCTTTTGAAGAGCAGCAATACTGCTATATATATATTTATTACGCGACTCGGGCAGTGAGAGGGCCAATAACTAAAATTGCCAATCAAAATGCTCTATTGTCGGTCAATATTCTCTCAGTATTGCCCTCGAGACTTTGTCTCTAAGACAAATGAGTTAGTTCAGTTTTTTTTCTTGATTTGATTGTACTGTATTGAGTGTCAGTTCTTCAACGTTATTTAATAGATAAATACTGGTTCGTTGTTATCGAAAGCCTAGTGACTTTGGAAAATGTAATATTTAAAGGCCATTTTAGCATCAACGAATAAAATAGCTTTGTTTTCATTCCATAGCAATTAGTTTGATATCGTTGATGGTTACTTAGTTTTTACCATTGTCTGGTATCCATTTTGAGTTTGCAATCAACTTCAGTTGAATTGAACAGAGCTACACGGTTCACGTAAACTATCACAGATAGTCCTCAGCCGCTAAGCTACAGTAAAAAAAATTTAGTTGTAATCTTCAAGTACAGGAGGAAGTGAACAGCTGAAGAGCAACTAAATCTACTTGTTGCTTCATTCGGTCGTTCTACCGAAAATCTCAATGATCATTTTGTTTTAATGTCAAGAACAATAAAATGAACTCTACTTTTATGTTAAAAAAAATGTGTGTACTCCATTTGACCAGTTCCCGGTTTAGTTTAATGACCTATTCTTCTACATTTTTCTAACAAAATACCCCACAATAGTTTAGATAGGTCTGTAATGCATACTTGTGTTTTATACCACTATCACCCCCTAGTTATCACCACAAAGGCTACGATCATCAGCTAAAGGATATATTTGTGATTATGTGCATCAAAATCTTTTACTGGCATACAAATAACTTTTGAATTAGCTAGGCTTCTGTTTTAAAGCTAACTTTCATTTCTCCTCGCTTCAGAGGTCGATCATTCTAACTTAAGAAAATGTCTTGCAGAGATGCTTTTTGTTCCAGCTGAGACGAGGCAGATTCAAAGGCATTCTTAATACGTGTGAATTCACTCGAGTTATACACGCCCCTTGTGACATTTCCTTCGTCTGTTGGATCTTCCAGCTTAATGTAGGGTCCACTCCAAACTCTTCCATATCGTGAAGTTGGCTGAGTATTCCCCATTCGAACAGATATGGTTTTCTTCCAATCAAAAGAGGAGTAGTACTTGAAAAAACCGATCATTAACTCACCAAGGTTTTGGGTGTTCTTCGATTTGTATGATTTTACTTGCGGAGGAGCGCTGCCGGTGAGTTTTGATATGACATCATATTCTGTTGATCGAAAGAGTTCTGGGAAATCTTTTTGGAGGGCGGGCAGAACAGGAGGGGAACACCCAGCTTGTAGATAATTGATGACAAGTAGCACGACTGCGAAACCTGTTGACCGAAAAAAAAAAAAAAAAGTAGAGACCTGGTGAGATATCAAACCTTCGCCATATAGAATAACTAAATCAAGTAATTGCAAGATATCAGGGATTTTTAAAAGTCACCATGTTGACTTCCACAATAGGAGAGCGTTGCCTATCAAGTGGGCTTCCAGCTTCAGCCCCGCCTCCCCCTCCCTTTTCACCCATCTCGTCACTTAGGAAGTGAATAGAAAGTGTCTACTCATTGGAAAAAGAAAAAATTGATTACAAGAAGAATTAAAAATTAGATTCGTGGTTTCATGGACTGCATAATTTTATAGCATAACAATGAGTTGAAGGTAAATTGATGAATTGTTTAACATTATAACATATCGGTGTAAATGAAAGAGTATAAGGAAAATTTTCCTTTTTGAGGCAATACCAGGAAGTCGGTGTAATCTTGCGTTGGTAATCTCAGCCTTCTGAGCCCACAGTCTGATGGTGACAACCAGAGGTTTCACTCTTGGATCGCACTCGGAGTAACATTTCAAAAGGAAAGCGTTACGCACATTAGCCCAGTTATTGACGGAGATGTCAGATTCATAAGAC
Organism: Stylophora pistillata; assembly: GCF_964205215.1. Lineage (NCBI taxonomy): Eukaryota > Metazoa > Cnidaria > Anthozoa > Scleractinia > Pocilloporidae > Stylophora > Stylophora pistillata. Next base: position 28,913,330 of record NC_142526.1, on the reverse strand, counting down.
TTCTCCTTGTCTTTGAGCTTTATGATTGGAATTCTGGCGTCGGTGACCACCTACAAGAGACAACCTTTGTCCAGCATAAAACACATACAACTCTTCGCTTCACATCGCTTCATTTCAAATAAAAATGTCCTTAGAACTGAATGGAATAATTCATCGTTTTTCAAAAAAGCTCATGCAGCGAGACAGTGAAACTAACTGTCAGTGAGTAGATTGCAAAAACTCACCCTTGTTTCATAGCGTCGAGGCTTTCGAGTAAAAAGCGACTCTATTCTCCTTAACATGTACGATTCGCCCTCTGCCTTTCCTTCAGTGGTCAAAATCAGATCGATGTCGCTATCGATGCTTCCGAATCCGTTCGCAGAAGACCCACACAACACAAGGCGACAGGTGGGATAAAGCTCTTGGATAACAAGCTCCATTTCCCGCCGCCATGAATCCTTTTGATCATAAATCTTTGGCGTTTGTTGGTTCGCTGAAAATTTCTCTTGAACCTGAGAGCTTAACTGAGAGTTGCTATCAGTGTTTTTACTTGCCATAATTATTGACCCAAATCTGAGTGAGATAATAGACCTCTCGCGTGATAACAAGCGCTGTTAACTGGAGAATTTGTGTTTCCTTCGAGGAATTTCAAACGTTTTCTGAGAAAACGCAATTACTTCCGTAAACAGCAAAATTCTCAGAAATGCCACGCATAGTTAATTGTGAGTGGTCATTAAAATGCAAATTCTGATATTTTGTTTACAAAGAGTGTTTCTGAAGTTTAATACATCGCTGTTAATAATTATTCGAACTTGTTCACCGAAAATGCTATATTAATTCGGGTTATTGCTCTTTGCCCGTTCTGATATTATCAAAATAATCAAATTAACGCAGGTAACGATTATTATTTCTCTTACAATTACAAATATCACTCAATTCAAAATCATTTTACTCGACGAGTGTGAAACAGGGCAAAGAAATCATACATCCTCAGTTTTTGTTTGCCTTTTTTCAATATCAAGTGAATGAATCGTTTTATGTTAGAGAGGCAAACCACAAAACTATTTCCACACCGTGCTGTGGTTGTCACCTTATAATTATGCAACTCCATCCTTCATTTAAGATAACTTCTATCGATTTGTTAAATCTTGCTTAGGTAAAACTGTTATTACTGAGAACTGAAAAATTAGTCTCGAACTCTTTTTTATTAGCACTACGGAATTTATAAGAAAGAAAGTTGAATTTGCGACAAATGTCCTGAGATCCCTCAATTTTTTAATAGCTCCAGGTTAAAGAGTCTTTTCGTTGTCAATACGTTTAACTGTGTTGATCACGATAGTTATACTTCACATGATATATCACATCCCTACTTAAAAAATTTAAGGTTACTTAAACTGCCATCCGTGACATTCCGGAAATCTTAAAAGTTATTCAGTTCCATCGGTGGTTCAGTTACATCCTAATCGCGGATAGAGTAAAAATTGTTTTAATGTACTTGCTTGGTTTGCTGTCTTGTGTTTGATAAATGAATTAAAAAAAACATTAAAATGTTTACAAACCTATTAGCTATGATATTTAAGATAAGCAAAAGACAAAAGTCAATTATATGCCACAAAACAATAAAGTGCCCGGAGTTTATGTATCTCCCTTAAATTATACAATCAGAATAACTTACTCCATTTACTTTAGGTCAGGCATACCAAATACAAGATTGTACTTAATTATATATTACAAACATTTCAATAGTAATATTTATAATAAGAATAACAATAATTTATCGAGTCTAAATTGATTTCGATTGGTTTATCTCAGAACATACTAATATTTTTGATGAGATGTAAATCAAAGAATACTTTCCAAAGACGAGTCCCTATTCAGATTGTTTGACGCAGTCTTAAAAGACTGTTTAATGCGCCTAGCTTCATACTCGTCAAACACAGCTCTGGTTACATTTCCTCCGTCTGTGGGGTCCTCAATTCTGATTTTGGGTCCTCGCCAAAACCTAGAATACATGTTGGTGGGTTCTGTGTTCCCAGCACGAACAGAAATGGTTTCTGACCACTGGAAAGCAGAATAATACCGGAAAAACGCGATTAACAACTCTCCGAGACTCTGCTTGTTTGTTGAGTTGTACGTCTGGATTTGAAGTGGAATTTCATCGGTTAGTTGGTGAATCACTTCGTTATTTGACGTGTTTTTGATGAGTTCTGGGAAGTCTTTATGCAGTACAGGCAGGACGGGCGGAGAACAGCCGGCTTGTAGGAAGTGAATAGCCATGAGAACGATAGCAAACCCTGGACATAATAGAAAATGACCGGCAGCAAAATTTATTAACACATCACGGTTAACACATCACGGTTAATACATCACGGTTAACACATCACGGTTAACACATCACCGTTAACACATCACGGTTAACACATCACGGTTGAGGATGACTACTTTCGAACTTCTCAATATAATATAGCTGATCTGGTTCGTTTATACAAGAGATCTTAAGAGTCCGAATGTCTCCTGGCACTTAGGCCCCCAGTGCTAATTAACTTGTCTCAATCAGGTTATGAGGTCTAACTAATGACCTAGTAAAAAGCAACAAACTGTAGGAAAAGTCTCCAAGGTTTTCGTGATAAAGGGAAATGCAAGTTATCGTCACGATTCACAGGTATAGCGTGAGAATATAGTGACTCAGTCAAAAATACAACACGATATCCTCTTTGCTTTCTGTCTTTCTCGCGGCCTTTCTCTAATCACCTTCAATTTCCTTGATACTTTACCTGGAAGCCTCTTTAATTTGGCTCCAACAATTTGAGCCTTTTTAGCCCACAGTTTGATCACAATTGTCAGCGGCTTCACTCGTGAGTCACACTCAGAATAACATTTTAAAAGGAAGGCGTTTTTCAAGCTGCTCCAGCTCTCCAAAGTGATGTCCGTTTCAAACGACTTCTCTTTATCCTTGAGTATAATTATGGGGACTTTGGCATTTGGAACAACCTGGAATAAATAGCAAATACTCTACTAGAAATGCCTTAATGGCCTTTCTGTAGCTGTGCCATGTAGAATTTCACTTTCTCTTTCCAGCAACGCACTTGTACCCCTCCCTCCCCCTCCCCCCTCCCCCCTCCCCCAGTACGATCGTTGAGGCGAAAACTGCAACAAAAAAGGAAACGTCAGCTAGCTTGCTTATTGTTTACTATACGCAAATAGGGCAGCCGGTTCAATCTACTGCATTTCTCATTGGACATTCTAGGAGATTTACAATTGCAGTAAATGGTTTGAACCCGGGGGTAACATCTGAAGGTGTAGTCTGATCGTCCGGGTGAGTGTAGTCCTGAGAAGGACTGTTGTCGGTGGTAGTGACTGACGTTTCGACAACCTGTGCGGAAGTCATCATCAGAGTCCTTGAGTATAATTATGATGACTTCCGCACAGGTTGTCGAAACTTCACTCTGATGATGACTTCCGCACAGGTTGTCGAAACGTCAGTCACTACCACCGACAACAGTCCTTCTCAGGACTACACTCACCCGGACGATCAGACTACACCTTCAGATTTACAATTCTCCGCCCAAATTTCGTTCAATCCGAACAACAGCATTTACGAGAATTTCTGGATTATTCCAAGAACGTGATAAATAAGAAACAAAGAAGGGACTGCAGATACAGTTATGCAAGATAATTATCTCAAGCTAAAAGAAATACCAGATTAAATTGTGAATTAAAATAACAAATTGACAAAGGTCTGTTGCAAAGTAGCCTTAAGAGACGCAGATACCTCTGTTTCAAAGCGGCGAGGTTTACGACTGAAGAGTGATTCGATTCTCCTGAGCGTATACGTTTCTCTGGCATTAGCAGTTGTGCCTTCGATGCCCAGCACCAGAGTCAAATCGATGTCGCTTTCGATGCTTCCAAATCCGTTCGCAGACGAACCGCACATCACAAGGCAACAGCTAGGGTACAGCTCTTGGATGATAAGTTCCATTTCCTGCCTCCATGTATCTTTTTTATCGTAAATCTTCTGCGTTTGTTGATTCGCTGAAAACTTTTCTTCAATCTGAGAACTAAGTAGGGGATGCGATAAACTTGTTTTCCCACTAACACTCGCCATTATGGACGAAATTGGACGTAAAATCTACCTGGAGATACTGGGCGCCATCTTGAACTTTAAAAACTTAAATACCTCCGTGATTTTTCCGTTATCGCGTTAAGAATAGGTTCTAACGTGCTCTAATTTGTACTTCTACGAAGTTTAACATTTTCTAAGAAAATGCCGTCCTTTATCTATAATTAAGTTTCCTAGAAATCATGCTGCGCGGTGATTGGTCAGTTTTTCAGGTCTATACTTATCTTGTGGATGTTAAATTGAATTATTTCCTGGATGCTTTTCTTACAAACATTTATCAGCCACGGGATGAATTTAAGAGAAATGTCATTGGCTATGACTTTAAAATACTGATAATGGAAGCTGCACTCCAGTAGCTCCGTTACGGGTTGAAGAATTAGAAAAAAAATGGAAATGTTCCTTGTGTTTACTTTTCACAAGCGTACGTTTGTCAGAAATGTATTTCCCCGGCGGCGGGAGAAGAAGACTGGGTCACAACTGCGTGACATTTTGCTAAAGAGTAGTCGTGTATGTGACAGATAGTGTATCGACCACGTTTTGACGCCTGAGTGGGAACAAAACAGAAATCTGATCAGAGTTTGATTTGAGCAATGACCGAAGAAACACCATCGTCTCTTCAGACAGAGGATCCTGTGGATGCGGAAGGCACAGGATCAGATGTAGAACTCGAAAGAGGAGGGAAACAAGCTAAACTTGACGAGGATGACAGCGACAATGATTCGACTGTCAGCAGTTCCAATTCGAATTCAACACAAGCCGCAATCTTAAAGAGAGGATTCCGTGGAAAAGGCAGGAAGAAGAAAAGTTTAGCCTTCAAATGCGCCAATTTTCTCAGGGTAAATCTCTTTTTTGTTACATCCTTTCTCTTTATTTAAAGTTCGTGTGATAACATTTGAAGATCTGGTTTTTGATGTTTACCGCGCATTTTTTCATTTTTTTGTCAGAGCTGAGAACCACGTGCCTCGCTTTTCAACTTGAAAAGCTTGAAATTTACAGATCGCTTGTTTTTGTTTCTTGCGTGTACTAATTGCTAAGCTTCTTATTTTGTCTTTACCACTCGCGAGTGAGCTCGCCATATCACTTGTGATCACTGGGTAGAATCTCCTCGCAATCAGATATGTCATGCAGACATTTGGTGAGAATTAAGAAAGTTTTCCGCCAGAATGTGCTGCTTTTATTGAAGAACTGCTCTGGTTATTTGTTAGGAGAAATTGCTTTTATATCATGGTAATAAAAAGCTATATACTTACGGGGTGTGTAGGTTTCCAACCAGTGAGCCAGATGAAATAAGATTAAGTGAATTGTTGTTGCTATATCAGTTAAGATATGACATGGTATGGCCACAGATATGTCGACCAGGACAAGTCGAGTTATATTTCAGAGTTTCTTGTGTACCCATAAGTTTATCCCATGTGGCCACTTTATTCATAGCTGAGGTTAGAATCAATCAAATTTGAATAATATATGAATTTGGGGTATTAGGAAATACTTGTTGCTTCCATAATCTACTGCATAATAGGCCATTTCCAAATTACTTTTGGACTCTTTTTTTAAAATGTGGCCTGATGCTTAACCATACTCATGAACATGAGCATAATTTGCTTGTGAATGGAAACTTATAATCATATGAAAGTATGAGCACCGGGTCTTGCTTTGAAAAAGAGGCCAAAGGTAATTCTGAAATGGGATATTTGTTTTGTTGCAAAAGCAAGGCTTGTGACATTTTTATCATTAATAATATGTAGACAGGGATTTTGTTGACAAGTTTTTTTTCTCTTATCTGGGTGTAACAGGAGGATCACAAACAGCCTATATTTGCTATACAGTTTAATCACAATGTGCCAGAAGGAACTGATGATCTGAACATGTTTGCAACAGTCGGAAGCAACAGGGTAATATAAACTAAAGAAAAAGAAAAACTTTGTGTATCTGTTGCTGGCGTAATAAGAAGGAAAGGAAACATCTACATTTCTCATTAGGATTCTATCAAAGATATTTAATTTAATTTACTCCATTTTCACTGCATTATTTGCAGTGGGGAAGGACTAGAAAGGAACATAGGAACCATTCGTGCTAGTCCACCTTCCCACCCATCCCACCCCAGGGGAGGACATCCATCACACAGTAATCTCATGTGTGGGAAATTAATGTCTCCTACCCCAAGCCTGCAGGAGACGGGACCTCCATTTATTCGTCCTTATCCTAGAAGATTAGAATATCTAACCATTTGATGTTATAGAAAGGTAGCAAATTCTTCTCAATTATTTTAAGACCTTGAGTGTTGGTCCGTCTGGGGCTCAAACCCTTGACCTCCCGCATAACCGTCCAGCGCTCTATCCATTGAGCTAACCGGGAGGCGGTTTCACAAATTTGCTGTCAGATACCAACTGAACCTTGGACCACTTTTGGGTGAGCTAGTCTACAGTTGTACATACTGGGACAAAAAATGTCAGAGGTGTCCAGGAAGGTTTAGAGTGAGACTGGCAATAAATGTTGAGCCTGGTCACTTGGTAAAGAAAGATGTTTGGTATTTGTCATGAGTAGAAATTTATTTTGAACCTTAAGAAAATCATATTATGTGAAGGGTCTGCCAAGGTGGTAAAGTGGAGATAAAATAGAGAATGCGAATTCTGAAAAATGTGATTTGTCTTCAGGTGACAATCTACCAGTGTGAAGCAAAGGGTGTGATCAAGCTACTTCAAGCTTATATGGATGCTGATGTATCTTTTTTTATATAAACTTATGAGGACTTTTACTTACCCTCTGCCTTACAAATTTATGGTGCTTGGGTGGGAGAGGGGTGTCCAAAAAAAAGGAATGTTGATCATATTGTGGTAAAGTCAGTGAAATGTTTTCAAATACCTTTTATAGATAGAGGTAATACTTGTAGTAACATGAAGACATATATAATTACATAAAGTAAATAAGACAGGCATTATTTTCAGTTCTGTCAAAGGAGGTTAGTCGTTCTTACTTGACAGATTCAGGGGTTTCATTAATTTTTTCAGCAGGAGGGCAACTGGTTTTCACAGGCGGGCAAAACTTTTTGAACTAAACTTCTTTATAAGATAAACCTTCCTCCAGATTGTTAAACCAGCTGGGCAAAACTGTCCTTACAACCGGTCAATTTGGCCGGTGCCCGGCTCTTAATGAAACCCCTGCAGATTATTGTATACTGTTCTCAGTTGGTACCCAGTCTGTTTGTTGAGACACTAGTGAGTTTAAAGTGCTTTAGCTGCATTCATCGTTATAAACCTTTAACAACTCATGGCCAGAGGAGAGTTTCTACACATGTGCATGGTCATACCATCCTGACACAGGGGAACCATTACTTGCTATTGCTGGTACAAGAGGAATCATCAGATTCATCAGGTTGTTACCATAGCTACCAATGAATGTTATGAAACTTTCTGTTGTCTGAATCAGTTGTTCCTTTTTTTTAATTGAACGTTTTACTGTCTTCCATAACGTCTGATATCCTATTACTTGGTTAATGATATGGTAGACCATGGTTTGATTCATTAAGGTATTTTACTGAAGTCTTTTTTTATTCTGTTTCAGTCCAATAAGCATGAACTGTATCAAGGTCAGTACTAATTTTTCTGATAATTTGGTTTTATCAACTAAGTTGAAATTGTAAATTGGCCACCATAAGGAATTAAAAAAAGCTGATGTTTCAAGCGTTAGCCCTTTGTCATTACCGTTTCGTTCTGATGAAGGGCTAATGCTCGAAACATCAGCTTTTTTATTCGTTACGGTGGCCAATTTACAATTTCAACTTAGTTGATATAACCAAATTACCTTGTTACCCCCACCATTGCAGCACCACAGTTTCTTTGAAAACTTTCAGCCTTTACTAATTTTTCTGAGTTTGTGTTGTTTTTTTTCTAGTTATTTGATTGAGTGTGCAAGGGCCAAATTTATTTTGCACTTTTTGATGTTCTTATACTGGTGAGGTAGTGATTTTCCTTATGAAAACACTAAGTTAAACTCAAAACTTGTTTTAAAAATGCTATTATGTTTTCAAGATGATCTCACTGATAAACTGCACTCCCGATTTGCTCAAAAAATTGTGGGAAAAGGTGTGGCTCATACACAGGTATTCACTCATGTTTGGTTAGAAAAGTGACATTCTTTCATTGATACATTTTTCACTTTCTTGTGGTGTTGTTCGTTACTTACAGCATTATATTGGCCATGGCGGAGCCATTAATGAACTCAAGTGTCACCCAGTTGAGCCTTATTTACTTCTATCAGCAAGCAAAGGTAACACCATTACATGGTTTTCAATCAAGTGTGGCAAGCTTTCTGGAATCACATTGCTTTTGGTTTGATTTGCTTTGTGCTTAAAAATCATATCACTTTTAATGTTTCACGCATTTGGTATAGTAATCAAGGCAGGTGAAGATAATTTGTCTCAAAGCAAGATGAGGTTGTATATCCATTTCTTTGTTTGCTAGATCACAGTTTAAGACTGTGGAATATCAAAACTGATGTGTTGGTTGCAATATTTGGTGGAGTGGATGGACATAGAGATGAAGTCCTCAGTACAGTATGTATCTTAGTTCATTATCACAAAAATTTTCTCTTTTCCCTTCTTTCCCCTTTTTTTTATTCCTCTCCTTTCATTCTCTTAGCCTATCACAGAGCCACCATACCCTTTGGATTTAAATGGCAATGCAGCTTACTGCTTCCTTTGACACCCATTAATTGTTGTGATGCTTTGAATTTTTTTTAACCAAGTTCAGTTTATAAAAGGAAAACACCTTTCAATATAATAGTAAAAACAAACCCAGTGGAGATTTTTTTAGAAATACTTTTTCTTTGAACAGTGAAATCATTTTGAAATTAACTTCTAAGTTAGGTAAACTTTAAGCTTCTTTTTGCTCATGACAAAGAATGTTTGCTTAATTTTCACAAGAAAAGTGTAAGGCAGTATATTGTTTTTGGTGACATATGTTTTGATTTGTTCAAGGACTTTGATATTCTGGGTGAAAAAATGGTGTCTTGTGGTATGGATCACTCACTGAAGATATGGTCACTTCAAACTGATGCTGTGAAGAAGGTAAAATCAAAATGACGAATTTGGTGGCTTGCAAATTCTAAAAGTTTATTCAGGGATACAATCAAAAGGCCTGGGCACAATTTTTCACAGGACAGATAATGCTGAAATGTATCCATTGGATAACTCAATATCCAGTGATAAGTGTTAATAAGACACACTGTGCTATCCACTGGACAATGATTCATCCAATTGCAAGCATTTATCTACCCTTCAAACAGAGTCTGATGTAAAGTTGTAGAGACAGTGATTATTTGTAATGTCCAATATTGAGTTTGGCAAATTGCTGAGGTCTTTGAGGGATACATGAATTAAAATTGGATAAGCTCTGTTATGTTTTTAATCAAACTTACCTTTTATTATGTAAAAGTAGCAAATACTTTCTCCTTGTTTTGCCCCCTTTTCTATTTTAGGCTATTGCAGAGTCTCATTTATATGATCAAAACAAAACTGAGAAGTGAGTATTTTAAAACCTAAAAGAGGACTGTGAAATACACTGCTCAACAAATCCCTATCATTAACCCTCCTCCACACCCATTTTTGGCCATAAACTAGACAATACCTGCAAAGGCGGCCATTTACGGGGTTGTCAGACTCTAAAACTTATCTGGCTTGAGTTGAGTACCCAGTACTACTGCTTGTTATTTAATGCGTAATATCCTTAAGTGTATCTCCGGGATCATGCAGCTGGATTCAGGCCAAGGCCAAAGTCAAAGTCACTGTGATTTCTTGTCTCTTGTTTCTTGTCACCAAACACAGAGACGGTGGCTCCATAGCATCACTCAGGAAAGAACATCTGTCAGTACTGGTCAGCTGTACTTCAGTACAGAGCATTGGCCAGTACTGGTCAGCTGTACTTCAGTACAGAGCATTGGCCAGTACACTGGTCAGCTGTACTTCAGTACAGAGCATTTGACAGTACTGGTTAGTAAAGGGCTGGCTCTGCAAAGCTGTGTTTTCCCCTCCCACCTTTCCTGTTTGTTTCTTCTTTGGGTTCACATGGTCATTAAAACTTTTTCCCAATACTGGTTGTGTTATGAACCAACCAATCATATACACTTTGGTGCTAACTACAAGTGATCTGTTGTCTTATTTATTGCAGAGCTTTTCACACTGTCAAGCTGCACTATCCTGACTTCACCACCAGGGACATTCATAGAAACTATGTAGACAGTGTTCGCTTCTTTGGTGACCTTATCTTGTCTAAGGTAAGTTGCTTTTATGACTGTGGGACAGTCAAGCTTTCATAAGGGAAAGTGGGAGGGGGGAGGTGGGGGGAAAGTGGGGGGAACTTATTGGGTGCCAATCTTAATATTTTAATCAGAATCTTGTTTTAGTTATTCCAGAGATGCCTTGCAAGGTCTTTCTTGTATAATGTATTCATAATAAGTATAGATGGAGACGTAAAAAAGGCCTTGTTAACTGACTGTAATTTTAGCTCGTCCTCTTACTTCAAATTTTGAGTTTCGAGGTGGAAAAAACATGTAAGGGTGGGGGGGGGGAGGCAGGAAAGGTAGATTCATTTGAAAAAAAAAATGCAGCAGTTGTCACAACAGTTTTGTCTATGATTCCAGGATCTTTGAATTTACCTTTCAAATGTAGCTAAACGTATACAGTTGTGAATCCAAACATCAGTTGCTAATTCAATTTTTTTTTATTTCCAGTCCTGTGAAAACTGCATCGTGTGCTGGAAACCACAAGAGCGATTTGAAGACATTTTTAATGGGGTAAGAAATATCAAATGTATTTATTTCACGACAGAGAAGATGTACCTCGGAGTTGTCATTTTCCCTTTGATATTCTGAGCGGTTTGGTTTATAAGGATCTCCCATCAATCCCTTCTAGTTAAGTTTTCGTTTCTAGTGGAACGAGCCAAAAACCATCGCGACGTCAGGTTACTAATTATTGTTCCATTCTCTTTTACAGCCTTTCAATTCTGATCGGGTTGTAACGGTACTTCACCGGTGAGTAAAATGTATTGTTTCCACGAGAAAGAATTTTTCCGTAATCCAGTTCTCTTTTATGTTGTAACATTACACATCCTTAAATGCTGATTTTTTTCTACAGGTTTGAGTTTTCCCAGTGTGATATCTGGTACATGAGATTCTCTTTAGATTACGAACAGAGGGTAAGAATTTGTTTTCAGAATGTTTTAGTGGCGCAGCCAATCCAACGTTTAGCACATGGGAGTCTGGATAGAGAGCGTGGTATTTGAGCTCTGACTATAGTATCAGTGATGTTTATTCGGAAAAGACATCTATCTCACGGTGCGCGACCTCCCCTGGTACATTAAAGTCGTTTCAAGTCACATAGTGACGCCTCCAGTTTTTGGACCCAACAACTTTAAATTAACATTGAAATGTGTCTAAACACTGTGCAATGTGTTAACCAAGAACTAGCAGATGAGGTGAAGAAAGCTTTATCTTTACACGGGAGACCAAGAAAGAAAAAAACGGAAGCAGTCGCTTGCCTTAATCGTCTCTACCCGACAACAGAATACGTATTCTCCATACTGTTGTCTATGTATTCCTTATATACTGACGAGGAGAATTTGTGTGAAAGAAAGAGTTTGTCTAGTTAGGGAATCATCTCCAATATTCTCAGGACCTGACTGTTTGATTCAGAAGTAATACTGTTGGGTGATACGAGATGCTGGTTACCGTTAGGTATTGAAGTATTAATACGCGGTTAACTCGCTTCTTTAAGGTCTTGAAAAAGGAATGCACACATTAAAGCTAAGACGCTTTGCAACCGTATCTGAGAGCACAAAAGTTGACGACGTCATAACCTTTATTACGATTTCCATTGCATTCCAGCTAATGGCAGTCGGGAATCAAACAGGGAAGACATTTGTTTGGGACATTGGCGTTGACGATCCAACAAAAGCTAGGTAATGTAAATTGTTAGGGTAACTTTTAATTCAAGTTGAAATCTTTCTGTTTGAGTTCTGCATCCTTGGCTGTTATTGAAATTTGTTTTAACTGTTGTAGTTGTCCTGCAATATGGCTGCCTTATACACCGAATCGAAATATGGCGTCCAGTTTGCATTGCCATCGTTCTGGACTCACTAGCCTCTCACGCATGTAATAATCCTTTTGTGTTTCCACGTGAAGACGAGGCTAGTGAGTCCAGAACAACGGCAATTCAAATTGGACGCCATATTTCGATTCGGTATATACTGAGAATAAGACCGTATAAAACCCTAGAGCACATCACGGACTGTTGCAAAGCCCGGAAATACTGCAACGGGGTTTACGCGCATGACAAGCAACCACGTGATCTTTTGAAACCTACTTTATAGTAAACTCTACAAACTTCACGGGTGTGACTTATTTACATAAGCTGATTGTTCTTTTATAGATCCACAACTCTTGTGCACAACAAGTGTGTATCAGCCATCAGACAAACGGGATTCAGTAAGGACGGCAAGTAAGTCTGCAATGAAATATCCACAGAGTGGTCCTTAACATATCAGTATCTTTTGGAATTCGTCGCAAATCAAATCTTCTTCCGATGTCTTTCTTTTCAGGATTCTAATATCTGTTTGTGATGACGGTACGCTATGGAGGTGGGACAGAGTCAGATAAAAATCCGTTCTATCTCGTCATTGGTTTAATGTATAATAACTCCACCAACACATTTTTGTACTGTACATTTTTTCGTCCGTAGCTGTTATGACACCCAACGAACTTTTGTTTCATTAAAAAGAGACTAACTGTCAAATAACGAGCTGTCGTACTTGTGTTAATTTTTTTTCCTTTCAAATCGGAGTATCAAACAATCTGAGGCCTCGCTTCGCCGAGAACTGTTTCGATTTATTTTTCTAAGTTTGATAAAATCCACGTTCAAATTTTCACCACTCAGTAATGAGATCAACCGTTCAGCGGAATGAAATTGCCAGACTTTGCCGTTTTCACCTGAACTGCTCCGTAATGGACAAACGATTGTTTAAACTCTGAGTCTAATAAAAGAATTCGTAGTTGATCTACGAGCACGCTCTCGTCACAGGCTAATTCACGGTACGAACAGTGCTCTGCGCGTGCGCGCTTCACGCGTTTGTTCCATTTATGACGCATATTTTGTTTAAAGAAAGATGCTATTTTAGTAACAGGAAAAAAAGCAAACCATGACAGATTCCGTGCGTGTTGATGTAAAGAACCAAACCGTCGCTTACAATGGCATAACAGGAAGTGAGCTTGAAGACTCTACGGAAACAAGGTACGTCGTAGAGATTCGCTCTCCACAAAGAAATCAAAGTGCTACGTGCAGGAATTGCGAAAACAAATTAAGGAAGACGCAAAGGCAAACTCTTTACCACAGAATTCGGGAGTATTTATTAACAGAGCGAAATATTGAGGTGAAGTTAAAGCGTTTTAATGTGAAGTCCAATCGCGCGATCAGTCCGTTCGCTTTTCTGCGCAAACTCTTTGCGGCCTTGTTCCAGCAGGAGACAGAAACGAAATTCACAAGTGATGAACTGGGAAAACTCGCAGAATGTCAGTTGAATGCGCTGAAAGAATCTCTGAGGAATTTAATATCTGAGAAAACGAAAGAGCTACAACAGGAACAGTTGGCATACATAAAGGAGGGACAGGCCTTACTTGGGTCTAAACAGAAAGCAAAAGACTTGGAGACAGAAGCTTGGGTCACACTAAGGCCAAATGTGAACAAACACCCTTTCTCAGATGATCTTACGAGAGTTCTAATGTTCTAGGAGTGTTGTAAACTGACCTGGTTTTGAGAATAAGACGTATTCCGCAGTTGAATAGAATAAGTGGGGAGCGACAGATGAAGCTGTGTTGGAAGAAAGTATGGGATAAATCTACAGATTCTAATAAAGTGTGTTAGCTGTAATCGATGGTTTTGAATGCAAGGCAGCGGCACAGTAACGTCATTTCTTCAGTGATTCCAATTGCTTGAAGCCGGTTTTCCCCAGCATTGGAGTCGCGGTCATAAGAGCAATTACTAAATCGAAATCAGGGTCAACCTTAGCAGAATCGGAGTCCCAAAAATCAAGATGTTTACATCTTATTCCAATTCCGCCTGACGCTTACGATCCAGCAAAAGCTAGATCGTCCCAGTCAAAGTCCTCACAAAAAGTGCGAGAACCTAGGCGTCACAGTGACAGTTTTCCGTCCTTAGATACAAATTACAAAAATAAAAGGGGGGGGGGAGGGAAGGGATTGGAAAAAAAGAAAGACCGCCACAGAGAGGCTGTAGTCGCGTAAAGTGTTTAAAGTGACTTGTAAGATTGATAATGAAAACAGCTCTTGAATAGTCAAAAACCTGTTTAAATAACGGCTCTTTTTAGTGCATCGTCAAAATATTATTACATCCGTTCCTGAGGCTACAGTTGTATCCTTGATCAAAGCAATTTGGAACTGCATTTTTAAGCCAGCAAGCTGCGTACATTGACCACTCTGTCAAAAGAGCATGTTTCAGCATTAAAATAATCCAATCTTGAGCTTTGAAGCTTTTGCAAGAGGAAAAATAAAATCTTTCAACAAAGAAATGAGTTCTCCTCTAACCTACAAATGAAATTAGAAAAGATAACTTCAGAAAGGCAACTAACAAGTCGCGTAAAGTAATCCCAGGGCTGATTTAACACATAATCGAAAAATTAGACTTTTTGGAGTCGGCCGTTTGTATGCGATTGTCTTACGAACATACTAACGTTTACCTATCCCACACGTTTTCTGACTCAGTAACCTGAGGTTTATTACCGCTGACATCAAGTACGTACCTCTGGGATATCTACCATTCTCCGCAGTTTTTGATCTCTCCATGTCCAGTCAAGAATTACATATTTTAATCTTTTAGTTTTTAATGAATCTGAAAGAGTGAACAAAAGAAATCTTCAATCAAAAAATGATCCTCGTAAGTGAACTGCAATGAAAGAAATTAAAGAAAAAGGACCGGAGTCTGAAAACAGTTGAGGCTTCGAAGGAGTTCGAACCAGTACCTCGCAGATTGGTTCAGTCTACTTTCAACTGAGCTACTGGGGCTTTTGATTGGAGAGATACAAATTTGGGTTATGGTAAACAACTCAAAGTATTTTCAAATACTAAGACGAATTAGCACTATTGCTTCGCAAATGTAGCCAGCGAGCAGGCCCAGACCCGGGCCCTCATTATCAGCGCTGCAGGACGCGCGTTTTTCCGGCCGCAGGGAGATTGGAGATGAGTCAGGGATAGGTTTGAAGGGGATTGCGTTGCTCTAGGCCTCATACTTTCCCGAAAAAACAAAGAAACGCTCCCGCAAAATCGCTAATATCAAGGGCTTGGACACTGGCGAGCTTAGCAAAGAGGCGATTTGGAGTCTACTGTTTTATAAACAGAGGCCGCTCACCATTCTGTATCAGCTTTAAAATTCGACTTGGTGTCCCAATGCCAAGGTGAACCACCTGGGACTCCAGAAACTGCTCCTGCTCTGAAATCTGTAAAGATGAATTCTAACTGGAATGAACGATGAAGATATAAAAGCGTTAACGAGTTTCAAGGACGAAAAAGACAATTTCGATGCCAGATTTCAGGCAACGTGACATTTTACCTCGTTCACTGAGTGCGAACGAATAAAGATCGACGATAAACGGTCACATCACCATAATGTCAAATCGCGCGATGGGTTTTTTGAAAGCGTTAGAAAATCGGATGCTTCCCTCCAAAATATTTTTCTCAATCTCATTACTTTTAATCGAAAATGGCTTCATGACCCAACCGATTTAATTTCTTAACCTAATAACCAAGGGAGCTTGCCTTTAATATATTAATTATTCTACCTTCATGTGTTTGGCGAATAATTTGACCGTTTTGCACTTTCCTTTGAAATCTGTTGCTGCCCTGTGGAAAGAAACAAGAATTTTATGTGTTCAGGTAATTCACCAACTACGTTTATCTCTTGGGAGCTCTATGCCTCTCATTCCGTTTACCCCTGGGATAATGGCCTGATCCCCCAACCCACCACTTCCCTTTCCTCCCTCTTTTCCCTCGGCACACAAATTACGCGACACACCTTTAAATTCAAGAGTAACTTACTTTTCTTATATTGGAAATCATGTTCATTTTGACTACACAAAATAAACGTCTCACTGACCTGTTAAGTTCCACGACTCTTGTAGCAGCTGATGAAACAAAGAGAAGCAAGGGTGAGCCACGATCACCTTTCTTGTTTAGTTTATCCACATCTCTTGTCCACTGAGGAATAACTGCAACAGATACAATCAATGAAAGAAGACCAGTGGTGAAGCATCCAAAGAACTGACTGAAATGTTACACCTTTAACTCCTCTTTGGAGCATGTGGATTTTTATTTTGGTACACTGGGCCATAAGCACTTTATATTTATATATTTACGAGTATTTAGACAGGGTAGCCCAGTTCAGCAAATTGCTGGTTTCAATGGGGCCCTGTGAAACAAACCCACCCATCCCACCCCAGGGAAGGATATCCACCACACAGTAATCTCGTGCGTGGGAAATTAACGTCTCCTACCCCTAACCCTGCAGGAGGCGGAGCCTACGGTTTATTCGTCCTTATCCGAGAAGACTAGAATACCTATCCATTTCTTGACATTATAGAAAGGTAGCAAATTCTCCTCAATTGCTGTGGCAGCACCGAGACTAGGAAACTCGATCCCACTTGAACTAAGATCCAGTAGTTCGATAGACATTTTTAAATGACATTTAAAAACATATCTTTTAAACAAGCTTTTAAACTCTTTTAATTTTTAGATGATTTTTAACTTATTGGTGTAAAGCGCCATGGAAAAATAGTGGATTGTGCGCTATATAAATATTTTATTATTATTATTATTATTATTATTATTATTATAGAGAGAGTTTCGCGATGCTGTTAAATTACGCTATGATTGGCCGTTCTATGACATTCCATCAGTGTGTACGCCTGGGGAAAACTTCACAGTAGACCACGCAATGATTTGAAAACGAGGGGGCTTCGTTATCCAACGGCATAATGAGTCAAGAGACCTCGAGGCCGACCTTTTGAGTATAGTGTGTACCGATGTCGAGGTCGAGCCAGTTCTTCAAGACATCACTGAAGAGCAACTCAGCAGAGGGTCTAATAGAGCACAAGATGCAAGATTTACTCGTCCCTATCCTAGAATACTAGAATATCTAACCATTTCTTGATGTTATAGAAAGGTAGCAAATTCTTCTCAATTATTTTGAGACCTTGAGTGTTGGTCCGGTCGGGGCTTGAACCCTCGACCTCCCACACAGCAGTCCTGCGCTCTATTCATTGAGCTAACCGGGAGGCGGTTTTTGTTCAAGCACAGGTAACTGATTATGTTCCATGGAGTATTCTTTGTTATCAAATTGTGTTTACAAATGAATATTAGTTCAATAGACAAGTACACTCTACAAGCATAGCATAAATGGTAATGACACTCACTGTTTTTCATATAAGAAAGGAGTTCATCTAAACATCCACTATGAATAGAATCATCCACCAAACAACAGGAATCTAAAAATATAAAATTGAACAGTAAAACAAATCTAAGAGATTTTTAATTTCAGAAATTCCAAAGTCACTGTTTTATTTAAAATCAAGGCGATGAGTTCTTGGCCCCTCTAGAAGTATGTTTAGGCTTTGCTCTGAAATAACTGGACAGTGAGCCTCCACTCTCAGTTAATTATGTTCTGGTACACACAAAAAAAGGGGGGATCAAGAGCGATCCTCACTAGATATCTCATTTCTTTAAATTGGTAAGCTTTGTGTCAGTAAGGGGCAGGGGGGGGGGGGCAGGTATGACAAAGGAAGTCTATATTTTTGCTTCATGCTGTTCTGATGCTTAATAGCGTGCCAAGATAATTGTGCGTATTGGTCTAAAAAAGGTACAAGCTTCCAAGTTACACTTTGTTTTCCATAGTGCTGTAAATAAACCTTTCTTACCATCAATGCTCACATCCTCAAGTTCTAGTGTTGACAATGATCCTGCGGTACAGTCACAGAAACTTGACCACAATATATTTGGTGCATCTGGGCCGTGAAGTTTTGTTGTTATACTTTCAATCTGTTAAATGTAACAGAATTCAAATGTTACAACCATTAAAACAAGTGATCAGAGTGGCATGGATATTCTCCCAAAAAGTACATTAATATTTGATAAGTATGTTGCATCTCCAGATTTGCATCTGTAGGGCATTATATCTAAGTGTGAGGGTTTTCAATGTTATTCCAAGTTTAACACAATTGAAGTTTTGTTAGTACACCACTAAAAGCTACACTAAACCATATGTTGCAAAAAGAGGGTAGGTTAATAATCTACAGCTGGAAGAAGCTTCTAAATGTGGCCTCCAAGGGAACACCTACTTTAACCAGTCTCTATCTTCATTCCAAGAGAATACCACCGTGTACTGCATGTCTTCAAAGAGATCGTGCTTGTACAAGTATCTTTTAGTAACAAAGAAGTAGTACCCTAGGTTTTTTCCTTCTTTTCTTTGCTTTTGGTTCATTTGGACCAACGTCACTGAGGTTCATCTACAAGAAATATCACAAGATTTCGGGAAAGATTGAAGACTACATCAAATTCAATGAGATAAGACCTATTTTCTTCCGGTTAGTGGGAAAGATAGACCGAGCAACTTTCTGTAGTCCTGTCCCACCCTGTACTTTTGGCATGCTCGCCTTTATTTAAGCAGAGGATGACTACAGAGACTAAAGAGATCGCCAAATACATGGCTACAAAGATAGTTTGGCAAAATCTTTACTCACTTGTTTATTGCCGTTGTTCTTCGAATTATCCTCGCCATCCTCATCTTTTCGCCGTTTATTTTCCCGTTTTGTTTCAATCTCTAAGTAAAGTACAAGTAAAGGGAATTAATAATCACGATTTTCTCAATAGGGCAAGATAAGTTACAAAGCAGGGAATTTACCGGTGTCTTCGATGTCTTTTTCATCCAACCACCATTCGTCACCCAAAGCGTCCGCCATATTTGATCAAAACGGATAAAGATTGGTTACGACTATTTCCAGTTCGCTCGGCCTTACCACTGATTTTCGTGCGCTGATTGGCCAGCTCGGAGGTGACTTAAAGAGTGCCATTTACCTTCCGGCATAGATATATAGATAGATAGATAGATAGATAGATAGATAGATAGATAGATAGATAGATAGATAGATAGATAGATTGATAGATTGATAGATAGAGAGATAGAGAGATAGAGAGATAGATAGATAGATTGATTGATAGATAGATTGATAGATAGATTGATAGATTGATAGATAGATAGATAGATAGATAGATAGATAGATAGATAGATAGATAGATAGATAGATAGACTGGTTTATTAAAATTACATCGCAGTAAAATACAGAATTGCGCAATTCTCACAAGCTACTACTCTCCAAATATAAAATATGATGACTTAAAGTTCTATTAAAAGTTCTATTACATCCCAATTTGAGTTGGTTACATCCGCACCTTCACGACAAGATGACTTCGGTTCAAAGAGCGAGGTTTGCTCGAGGATATGAATGCTTCTTTTCACTGGTTTAGTTTGTAGCTATTAAAAATACTTGTTCAATCCAGTGACCGTCAGTCAAAATGCGGAAGAGTTTAAGCTTGTTTCATAACAAGCAACAGTCCATGAAATCCGTATGGTGTTTTCCCTCCAAACTTTCATGCCTAGATTGCACAGTTTTTAGACCCCGAAGTCTGACTCAGGTGCTTCCGACCCGTAACGGAAGCTTCCGTCCAATCATACGTCAGAGTCCGAAATCAAACGGAAACTCCCGAGTTTTTTTTTTTTTTTTTTTAATTTTTTTTTTTTATTGTTTGCTACTATTGTTTTTCTTTTATTTTTCACGAACAGAATCAGAGTACATTAGGTTCAAGGGTCCAAAAAAACTAATCTTCTCCCTCGAAGAAATTGTTTTTTTTACTAAAGTGAGGAGTCAAATGAAAGCTAAAATTAAGTTAAATCAATTTTTCGCCTGATATATGGCGTGATTTATGTTACTAATATGTACAGTAGCATTAAGAAAGTTCGATGACGTTCAAGTTATCTTTTGTACAAAAATATAACAATACATAGCTACTTTGTAACGATGTAAAACCCTGTTATAGCGTATCGAATAGCTAGCACCTACAGGTTATGCAAAAATATAACAATTTTCTAGAATGTGTCTAAGCGCCGAGCAGGTCGGCTCGGTCCTAAATGGACTAAATGCCCGCAAGTCAGAAATTTTCACAGAATTTCCCGGAGAGGTTATTTCAAACTTCTTTAGAATATCAGACATTTGTTTGGTCAAATGATTCCACAAATTACTTGTTTTGGAAGACGAATTTTTCAGAGCTTGAGATACCGTAAAATCTCTAAGGTTTTCGAGACTTGCAAAGCATTTCTGACCTAACGATTTCATGGTATGCACAAACTCCAAAAATTCGTTAACTAAAAAAACCATCCTACTTTTTGGAGTTGCTTGCTTATTAGGTTTGCATAAGGTATTCAGTGGGAATTCGGTGAATATTTCGGACTGTAAGGCACGGTCACAAAAAATAAACTAAATAGCCCGCAGTCACTGCTTGCCTAACCCGGACCACTACTGAAAACGGAAATAATTCAGATATCAAAATTTGAAAAATGTCATCTGCCAAGCAAATGTATGACCACGTAAGAGTCGTTAAGGTTAGTGTTAAAAACCACACTGATGTTTAACAAAATTACCTGTGAAAATATAACAAGAAGATGTCCTACGAGGGTAACACATCTTGTTGCGATGTATTGTGTTGCGTTACATTACGTTACGTAATGCTGGGTAAAACTCTCACATTAAGCCAGTTTTTTATTCTGGCATTGTTCTTAAATCAGATAGTTCTTAAATCATTTTTCTTAAATCATCTTAAACATAGAAAAAGGAAATTCTACTCTACCTTATTTTTCATTTTAAGTTCTATATACAAAACAGGTGAATACACCAGTCAAAGATCTCTAATTAAATCTGTGCTATCATATCTCTTAAATCCGTGCTAATTCGTCCAAATCTATGATACCAGTTTTATCATCAATGCTTTCCACAGGTGAGGTCACAGGGTCCTCACTTGGAGACTCCACATATCGGTAAAATTTAGCCATTATTGCAAACACTGCCATTACCACAAACAGCATGCCAGCGAAAAAGAAAAATTCCGTTGTCTGGTTTGTAATGAGACGGGATTCTGCTTCAATGACAACAATCAAATTGCCAAATGCTACTGTCATCAGCCAGGCAGCCTGAAGACAAGACTTCATGGAGGAAGGAGCTTGGGAATACGCAAACTCTAAACCTATAAAAAACAACAACAACAACAACAACAACAAAAGAAGTTAAATAATTCATTTTTCTGGGACAAACAAGTTTCTAAGCTCACACAATTGACTGTACTTCGCTTGACAAATTTTCGCAGAATGATGCGTTGAAATTAAGAGAAGTCATAGATCATCATTAATTCATATCATAATTCAATCAACTAGCATTTCATCACAAATACTGCAATCTGATTGGCTACACAAGTCGCTAGATAATCCATGTTAGATAGTAAGGTGAGGAGCTAAACAGTGCGCGGTTGTATACACAATTAAATAAAAAGATGAGCCTGTCTTGATGTATGGTTTTGAAAGACTTATAGATTTATACTAGAAACAATTAGATTAGTTGCTCTCGATTTCTATCGTATCACAGCTGATTCCGGCCTCGCCCTTGCCTGTGAACAGGCCGTCATTATTAGCGCAGCATGACGCCAAAGACGATTCTTGGGGAATGCCAGAGTCTGTGAGCTTAAATGATGCAAAACTCACCTGTTATAGAGAACATTATCTCTCCACTCGTGATCACAAAGTATTGTGGGATCTGATACAACATTGAGACATTTCTTGCCTCCAGATCCTTGTACAAGGTGACATTACCTCCTGTCCGTGCTCTGTTTTGCTGTACTACAGCTGTGTAAATACCACCGTTCTTGAGAGAAATTTTACTGGACACATACATTGTCTTTGTTTTCTCTCCTTTCACTGTTAACTTATATTGATCTGACCCTTTTAAAACACAATTTGATGTTCCTAAAGTAACTACATTTTCTTGAATCTTAGTCTTGTCCAGAAATATATCAAATGTTTCATTGTGCACTGATAATGGCAAAAGGACTGTACACAACTTGGCTTTCCCCGGAGGTGGAGATGTCATATTTTGTTTGACCATGTGAGTAATAAGTTGATTTTCATATTCACTGATGATCAGGTTATACCACACCATATCTTCCAGGCTAAGGCGAAGTTCAGCTGTTCTCGACAAATTGTAACACGTTGAAGATGTTTGAATTATGGCGGACACGTTCTTAGTTACTGGCAAGTTCAGCTCATTAGAGTGTCCATAAGAAGATACTGTGACATTTATGTTGCTGATGGACAGTGATACTGGGCAGTCCAATGAGTTAATAACTTGTAAATTTGCTTGTCCCTCTGAGGGTGCATTCTTCACAACTTCCTCACTCTGCAAATATATAAAATTAACCACCAAAATATTTGCTGACGATTAAACTCTGAGTGTGCTTTGCCAACAACAACATTACTTATCATCATTGAGGTAACAATTACAATATCAGTATTACCTGTATCTTCATCTGAAGAAATCCAGCAAAAACAAATGCCACTATAGCTAGAAACATTCCTGCACACATTCGCTTGAGTGGTTTGGGCCTCCGCAGTAATGGGTATATCACAGTCTCAAACAGCGGAATGAGGATGATGATGAAAAGAGGATTAAATGCCTGCATCTGGTCTGGTTTAATTGTTCCCAAGAAACCTGTTTTAAGATTAATAAGGTCCTTACCACCTGAATCATTAAATTCTCATTGACAAAAGTAACAGCATACAAAAAATTAAACAAATTTTGTAGTAAATCATTGTTTGAGGTGGAAATGAGCTAAGTACTCAGTTGCCTGTGATCTTAGACAAACGTCTTGAGACACTTTTACAAGGCTGTTGACAAAATCAAAAGTAGATGCTTATTAATTTTAAAATGAAAATAGAAGGCAGTCTGGATATCATGGAGGTCATGTCGTTTAGTCACATGGTTGAATTGTCTGAGGCATTCCATAAAGATTGCTCTGTAAAAATGGGAACAGCTGCTGTGCAAATGTCTTTGATGGCACTTCAATTATTGTACATTTTCATCTGCACTCTTGGTAAAATGAGGTGGAAATAGCCGGCTTAAGATGAGAGACTAGATGCCGGCTTTGGTAAGCTTCGGGCTTTTATTAACAGCTCTCTTTTACAGCAGGATAAACAAATACCATATTTTTTTTCACAATGCATGTATCTCTTCCCCCTTACCACACCATGATACATTATTTACCTCCTGTCTAACTTTCATACAAAAATTGGTATAAGAAACTACCCTCTTACCAGCATCGCCATCCATTTGACCTGCCTGCAAAACCCATCGTGAACCCTGTTGATCAAACAATGTCCAGAAAACAGGCAGTGGAAGAAACATAAACAACACTTTGAACAGAGCTTTGATGTCCTCTATCAACTGAGCATCATATGCATCACTGGCCCAATCCATCCAGTGAGATTTTCTCTCTCCCTTGAAGAGAGAATAATGAAAAATTAAAATAAAGGTCTGGAATAACAATTAAGAAGATATGTAATGCACCACAGTCAGAACATATGTTAATAAGAGTAATTTAACTTGAGAAATGAGAGAACACCAAAATGACTAAAACAGTGAAACTTTTAAATCTAAGTGTTGGTGGCTAAAGAGGAATGTTGGAATGAGTATAATGATATGTGTAGATTAAGAAGGATAAGGGCCTGTTTTTAAGAATTTATGAAATACTGTATTCCAAGAATTAGTATCCATTCCCTAATAAGTGCTCCCCCTCCCCAAAATAAGTGCTCACACCCTAAGCCAATATATCTCACAAGCACTCTTCTAAAATAAATGTCCCCACCCTCCCTCCTCACTTTCTTAAATAGTAAGGATACAAGGAAAACTTGTTTCCATTGCCACTTTCTTCATAACTTTTAAACTTCAACAAAAGCTGAGTCAGTACAGTTTAATAGTTAAAGTGCTGTTATGATAAGTTTATCTTGCGTCACTCGTCATGTCACATGTTTCCTAATTTAGTCATTAAATAGAGTTGTTGCTGTCCACTGAGTTTGAGATTAACATGTCTTAACAAGCACCCCCCTAAATTAAGTACCCTCCTTTAACTGGAATTTTAAATCCTGGGCACTTATTTGAGAAAATATGGCAAGTGTCTTTTATTGGTCAAGCATCACAAAAGTTCAGGAAGTAGGGCAGACAAAAAGTAGTTGATGGGGAAATCATCATGTCATGGCAAAAAAACTGAGTCACTCAAAGCTGTGCCATTAAGTGAACCCATTCAGATTAATGTATCATACCTTTGAGGTTATTTTTCTCCTGAGTGCATGGCTGACAGCCTTTGTCACCTGCAACAAAATGTTATCAGTTTGTGGAGCCTTCTTGTACTTGTTGCGGCCAAACCAAAATAATGCTATGGCCATCACCATTAAGGCTGCAGGGACACCAAAGGCCAAAGGGTAACAGTCGTCACCATAACACTTTACATCTCCTATTAATTAAAAGATCATTCAGTAACACATACAAGTACACAAAATGGCCTTCTTTACCCTCTCTGTCATAAAGGCAAAGGAGCATTATGAACTTGAGATATGTTCTTTAGAGTACATTGTTCAACGCAATGACAAAAGCTATAGGTCAAATCTGGACTGCAACTGGTCAAGACACATTTAAATTCTTTATTCAACAGCAGCTCAGTGATGAATAGACTCTCAAACAAGAGGTTTGGTTTAAGCTTTGAGCAGATCATTGTACTGTCCTCCAGGGAAAGCACTTCTTCTCTGACAAAATACAGCCCTCTGCATGAGAGGGATAACTTGACTTATCAAACTAACAGTTCATATCAACTCTTCTTCATCATGCAAAATTCCTTTGATCAGAGAAAGTTTTTACTCTTTCATCCACCGGCATATAGTTCACAAAGATTGCATCTTGATGTGCATCAGTTCAGCAGTAGATCAGAGATAACAAGGTAAGAACAAAAAGTGGCCTGCAAAGTGCATGTTCTTACTACATTTGTATGTCTCCTGTGATCTATTACTATATAGAACAAAGGAAACATAGAGTCTGATTATGTGCTTTATATGATAAAAAGGCAATGTTGTTAATGTGTCTGTCCTTCAACTGATCATACCTGAGAACCAATCAAAATGCATACAAAAGTTAGCTAATATCATATAATATATAATAGAGCACATACCTCTCAGAACAGGAGTAATTAGCATGGACAACAAACTCCCAGCATTAATTGCAAAATAAAACACGGAGAAAAAACTTTGAATCAGTTTTGATTGATCAGATGTGAACTGATCTCCACCAAATGCTGATACGCATGGCTTGATACCGCCTGTGCCCAGAGCAATTAGGAACAAGCCAATCATAGGACCTGGGATCTCACCAGCGCCAAGTGGAGGAAGAGATGTCATCGACACTATCAAATTCCCAATGCAGTAGATAATAGACACGTACAAAATTGTTCTGTGGAAAGAAAGATTCAATAAATCAGTGGAAGACAGTAAACTTGATAATGAGCAAGTCAGATAAATCATGACATGTCAGAAATAATATAATCTAAACTTCCTCATTAACTAATCCTCATAAATTAACATAGGTATAAATAGAGTGGCTCTAAAATAGCTCAGAATAATATCAATTAATTGAGTTTGGCAAAACTTTGTTCTGTCTGCCTTCACCACAATCATGAATTCAACTTCATCAAAGAAGGTTTAGTGAACGTTGACACAATCTCTTGCGGTAAGATTCCGTTTTTAAAATCATTCGTCCAGTTTCTTCTAAAGGGGGGATGGGAGGGGACTGGAGGGAGTGCGGACGGGTATCAGTTTTGTAAGGTTTGTAGTATAAAGAACGTGAGTATCACTCTGTTTTGCTTCAAGGAGACAGAAGTGATGGTATACGGCGTTAATAAAATTTGAAACTGTCTAAGATCTCGTCTACCTACCGATATTTTCCAAGCCAGCCATCGGCTAACATTGCCCCAAATAAAGGAGTAAAGTAGCATAACATTGAGAAACTGTGAAAGACTGCAGTCGCTGTAGCATCCTCAAGAAGAAGAACTCTTGTAAGGTACAAGATTAAGATAGCTTTCATTCCATAGTAAGAAAACCTCTCACAGAATTCATTTCCGACGATGTAGTATATACTGGACGGAAAGTCAGTTTTGCAAAGAAGAAACTTTTTTATTCTTCCCCAAGCTTTCCCGCTCAGTTTTGTTGTTGAGTTGTTTTGGGCGACTACATCGTTCGGCGATTGAGAACGGAAAATTTCCGAGCCAGTCCAACTCTGCTGGCTATCTCGTCGACGATCGAGAGAAGAAGGGGAAGTGTGAGTTGACATGGCTAGGAAAATACGAGGAGGTGTTAGACACAAATGGCTCTTGGGTCAAACATAAACACAGCACCTTGAAGTATCTCCCACAGGGAGGTAACTGCAGTCTAGACGATCACGATGTCACGGACAGGTACATTCACGTTGAGTAGCACATGAAGATGTTATAGCTATGTTTGCCAACCGCTGGCCCGTGTGTTCGATTGAGAACGAACCCGAACCCTTCCCGAACCCCTGGGAATTTGTAACATTCATCAGGAAACTTCTTTCACGAGTCCGTCATTCACGCTTGAATCACGTCAAAAATGGCGGCTAGATTAGCAAGGAAGGGACTAGACCATCTAAAAAGTAAAGAATTTAGGGATTATTTACTCAGGTAAGATTGCTTGTTCTTTGCGTTTTCACTTAGTTTTCTTTGTCGTACTAAATTAATGTTTTCTTCGTTCTTTTTCAGCACGGTAAGTTCCGACTTGCGTCAGACGTTTCTATTGTGCGAAATTGTGACCCACCTTTTTAAGTGGCTTTTTAAATAAATTTGATCTTATCTGTTTGTTTTCATGCACATGTTACAGCATTTCTGGGGACCAGGTGAGTACCGTTTTGTTTCATCATTGAAGTTAAACTCGGGTGCGAATATTTGATCAAGCTTGTAAAATCGAGTTTTGTATCCGTCTCTCAAAGGTCATACGCCTGTTTGAGCAATCAAGTAATGAAGGCCGGCTTTTTTGATGGATCAATTTATACGACGTTCGTTTTCTCTTTTCACCCAGTCTCTGGGTGTATACATTAAATTACATCACCGCTTTATTTATTTATGCGCAACGTATCATTTTAGTCCCTAGCTTGAAGAGGCGGATAAAAAAAAGTGTTCTCGCCGGCTGCGTATGGTTCCCGGATGAATAGCGCAAATGTAAATAATGTCTAGATTCCAATATTAGAATCGCACTTTGACTTCTGAAAGAATCGTATTTCAAGTGAGCAATAATGACTCTTCTCTGCCATTGGCTCTTCAAAGGACCGAACACCATCTGAATACCACTCGATATAATTTGTTGACAGATCTTTGCCTATGCATGTTGCAGCCTCGTCAAGATTTCCGCACAGTGCCATTATGCATACAATTCTTGGATAAAGAAAACAATGGCTAAAACAATAGATTGCCTTTGGGACTAGGACCTTGTGTTAGAATAGGCGGATTCATGCTGACGTCATTGTTTACATTTTTGCTCATTTGCATACGGCTTTGCATAAAGAAGGAAGCATGTTAGATACAAATTGACTTCAGGCAGCTAAAGAGCCAGAAAATCTTAGTACATAGTGAAATTTTTAGCTCTTTGGGTGTAATATTCAAGGAGAAATTGTCCATCAAAAACTGCAAAATTTCTGGGTGGCAAAAGCACTAATGAGCTCATACATTCTATGTAAAATAGAGTTTTTAAACCCGTGTTGCACAGAAAGTATTCAATGCATCAGGCTTGTATTCATTGGCCGAGTTAATCGTACTTTGACCTTTCGATATTCAGAACTGATTTATTTTTAGCTCCATCAGAAACTGAATTGCTTATGCTAATGAGGCAAATATTGTAAACAAGGATTCCCCTATAGTATGAGGTTATATGGAAGCATTTCCTTAACCTCTTCCTTCTGTGCATGGGCTCTCAGTTCAATAACCACATAGTTCACAGATGCTGGAATAGACATCTATCTTTAGACATCTATATTTATACAGGATAGCCCCTTCAGTGTAGTAAACACTGGTATCAACAGGGGTCCTGTTAACCACCCATCCCACCCCAGGGGAGGACATCCATCACACAGTAATCTCGTGCATGGGAAATTAATGTCTCCTGCCCCAAATTAACGTCTCCTGCCCCTAATTAACGTCTCCTGCCCCTAATTAACATCTCCTGCCTCTGTCAGTGATCTTGCACAAACATGCCTTAGTCAACTCATCTACATCTGTGGTTAGCTATGCTGTCAATTCCACAAAATATTCCGTCAACCCATATACAGTCTGTACACCTTCAGCTTGGTTATTTGTCTGGGTTCATTTACATGAAGAGAACTTAACTTTTGCCTATTAATTGAAAGATCAAAAAAGTTATTCAGGCCTCTGCAGTCTTCTTACATTTAGTGAAGTACAGGGAGAGGCAATATTTGTTTATCAAATGTGTGCAGGAGAAAACAATCTAAAGTAGATATGAGTTACAACTGGAGAAAACAAGATGCATGTATTTAATGCATAACAAAAGCAAGTAAACAACAGAATAGGTCCTTAACTGATAAGACTACCACCTCTTTGAAGACACCCCAATTCCCCCAGCCATTAATGCCTCTGTTGCTTCTTGGTTCTCAAACTTTATAGTAGAAGCCCAACCTTTGAATCAGTTTAAATAAGTATATCTCTGCCACAAAAGACGGCAGAATTACCTTTGAGTAATTCCACCTCTGTGGTCATGTCATGGAATCTTCAACCAACTGATTCACAGAGACAGGCTGTGTACAGAGTTGATATGTGACAAGTGTCCTGCATACTGCTGAGATCTGCAGTTTCTAAAACATTCTTTTAGGAGATGATAAAGGAAAGTTTGAGTTTGGTCAACGTCCAAGTATAGAGAGATGTTTCAAAACATCTCAATAGCATCTTAAGAAAATTATTCTTGAAATAACAAATTTACATATTGATTTCATTTTAGTTGCCAACTGGGGCCTGCCTTTGGCTGCCATGTCAGACATGAAGCGAGACCCAGAATTTATTAGTGGAAAAATGACAACAGGTAGGACAGATCAATAACAGATCCTAGGTCCTAGATCAATAGAGTGGAACTCACTGCCCACTGACTTAGTAAATTGAAAGTCATTATCTGCTTTTAAGTTCAACTTAGGAAAGTATGTGAAATAAGTAAAAGTAAATTCCAATTATACACCGAATGCAAATATGGCGTCCAATTTGAATTGCCATTGTTCTGGACTCACTAGCCTCGTCTTTACGTGGAAACACAAAAGGATTATTACATGTGTGAGAGGCTAGTGAGTCCAGAACAATGGCAACTCAAATTGGGTGCCATATTTGCATTCGGTGTATGAATTATCATTTATTTATCTTGTCATCTGTACATTTTTTACTTTTATTTGATTTATGAATATGTACATATATATATACATATATTTTATTTTAGCTTTTATTTACAGTTGATGTGATATCTAATAAGATTTTATCAACTCAATAAATGTAGATGTAGATGTAGATTTGTTGATGTTGTACTGGTTTCTGGGAGTGTTTCATTCTACATTAGATTTTTGTAAGACAGAGTTGAAAAAGTTGTTAACTCTTGAACTCCCATGAGAGATCAAGAAAGAATTTCTCCTTACAATATCAGTGCAATATCAAGCAAACACAGGATGAGAATAAAGAAAAATGTCAATTAGGGGGATTATTAGTTGATCCAATACCAAATTCTCAGAACTAACATCTCAAGAATTGTAAGGCAGACAGTAAGGAGAATCTCTAATGAGATCTTGAGAGTGAAAGGGTTTAAAAATAAGTTTATTCTAGTTTGATTTCTTGTTTGTAAAGCTAATACTATGGTGTATGGTAACTGTTCCTTCTATTAAGGTTTTTTTTATGATTTAAGATGCTGGTCCTATCTCTGTAATTGAAGTATCCTTGGAAAAGTGATCATCTTTTTTAGTAAATTGTGATTTAGAAAACGGTTAACTTGGAGGTAGTCATTGTTGATGGCTGGCGTAACATGAAATGAACTTACAACTCTTCAATCTGCTTCTTTAGAATTAATGATAATTGATCTTGGTAGTTTGTGAGGCCGAGAGGAAACAAAGGGTATAGAGCATTTCCTAAGTTTGTGTCCCCTGTACCTCACTACTAAGTGGTATTTTATTACATTGAAAGAAGCCAGCCACAGAGTGAATGATTTTACAACTTTTTGACAGTTAAAAAAGATTGCAGTGATGATAGTTGGTTCTTATGTTTCTCCTAGCACTCTGCATCTACTCCATGTTATTTATGAGGTTTGCATGGAAGGTTCACCCACGGAATATGCTCCTGTTTGCTTGCCACTTTTCAAATGAAGTCTGTCAGCTTATTCAGCTTGGAAGATTTACCAAATATAGGTACAACATGTTTCTCTTATAGCTTCTTCCCATTAGCACTATCAATGTAACTAACTTAGATCTTGCCCTACCAATCTTGAAGTGTTCATTTGAGAAGTAAAGTTTAGCTTAGCTATGGAGATCTCAGTTTTTGTTTTTCGGTAATTAGGATGAGATTTTTTCTCTACTAATAATATACATGAAAAAATTTCTCAGTTCTGATTGGTTAAGATGAATGCAGTTTCCAGTTAATTCAGTGCAGAAGAGAGTTAATTCAGTGCAAAGAAAGAAACAAACCAGACATTCTGATTGGTCAGAATGATTGGTCAATGTCAATGTAAAGGTCAGTGTGAAGGTCAATGTCACTTGCAGGGTTTGAATAAATTATTTTTGCACGTGATGCACGCGCTCTTCTTCTGCATAGTTATGAGAAGCTACCTCATATTTTTTCATGTATATTATTGATAGATAATCACATGTTTTTCTCGTGCAATTTGGAATAAGTAAGCACTTGCAAATTTTTTCAAAGACCACAAATTGCACTCGCCCTATGGCCTCATGCAATTTTGTGAGTCTTTGAAAACATTTACTCGTGTTTATTTATTCCAAATTGCACTCGAAATCATTTGATTACCTATACCAATTCTACTCCAGCTACAGATATGAGGCTGAAATTTCCTGCATAAATAGAACACAAAAATTGTCCATCCAACTGCACCATGCTGTGTACTGAGTTTACATTATTTTCTTCAATATGTGAATTATTTTGTACTTATTGACTGAGTGGAAGGGCAGGATGGGAAAATATCTAGCTTGAGGTCATGATATGGAGACCAAGTGTCATGACCAAGAGCCAAGTATTTTCCTGTTTGGCTTGACCATACTCAGTCAATAAGCATTTTCTTGTATGCTTTATTTTACAACGAAGTCTACATTCCATCCACTTTCTCTTAAAGTTATGTTTTCTATGGGATTGCTGGCACAGGGCTGCATAGACATATCTTAGATGCTAGGTACGCTTGGAAGTGAATGAGTCATGCCACCTCTTGCTATTTTCCTGAGGCTGACAAGGGTCTAATTTCTCCTCACAGCTTTACAAATGAATGAAAGTTTCGGTCAAAAATAAAGAAAATAATGGTCAACTAAATAAGCTCTTGAGTTCTAAACAAATGTCTCCTTGTTAGCTCAGGCGGAAGTGTATAAAGAACAGTGTGGAGAATATAAGAACGCCAAGGCATTAATTGTTTTTCTTTTGCAGGCTGGAAGGTGGGCCACAAAAGCAACACAGCGTTGAAGTCATCCCCTCAAGCTAAACATAGTCATTCATTTCTTAAAGTATTTTTTTCAGGGAGTCTAGTGTATCAATATTTAATTACTTTTAAAAACATGGTGTAAATAATAATACAATATACCAAGTTTTTCAGCTTTTAATTATTTGCTTCCATGTCAAGTACATGGTATACATTGTAGTTATTAGGCATGATATGATATTATCATCAAGAGTATTGGTCGTGAGGTGCAACTGGGTCGCAACAAATTAAGATAAGTTTATTGTAATTGGTGAAGGCACATTGATTTATTGTGAAATGATGTGTAGGGACCATCTACTCAGTGGAGAAAAAGAATATGGCTCTCTTCATTTACTTCAGACTTGATTATCAATGAAACTTTTCTGCTCTTTTAAATTTAAACTCTTTTCATTTCTTCATTTTAGTGGAAAAACTAAGATTTTTTTTAGATTTTGGTGTGAATGTCTCTCAAAGGTGTTGGAGTTAGTTAAGCTTTTTAGGGCTGTTGTTTTGATGTAATGACCTAGGTTTTCAGAATGTGACTTAAAGTGCGAATAGGTCCCTCTGCTTCATGGCAGCTATAAAGTGAAAAATACCAGATAAAAAGTACATCAGGTTATATGATATGTGAACACTCATCTCACTGTCTGTTGAATGTGACCAATTTAAGGTAGATTCCCTTGGATACTGTGAATTGCATGATATGAAATTTTTACAACTTACAAT
Organism: Stylophora pistillata; assembly: GCF_964205215.1. Lineage (NCBI taxonomy): Eukaryota > Metazoa > Cnidaria > Anthozoa > Scleractinia > Pocilloporidae > Stylophora > Stylophora pistillata. Next base: position 28,880,595 of record NC_142526.1, on the reverse strand, counting down.
CAGATTTTTATAATATCAAGAATTTTGGTAGAAAACAAAAGTTCATAACATTTCCTGGAGTATTACACTTTCTTTTCACCTTGCCTCATCGTAAAGTCGAATCCGAGAATGGGCTTTCTTTGCTTTTCTCCACAGTATAACCACACTATCACCCTTACAACCAATCAGATGGAAACCTTGCAGCAATCGTAGCTCCTTGTTTTTTCGATATTTACCTTCGTCCTTATCAACTGTTAAGACTCCTTTGGGTCAGTACGACTCTATCCCGAAAAGCGGTTAAGAAGATGGTTGGTATGTTTTCAAAAGCGACGCCATCAAGATATCCAAATCGAAACCACGCGCATTAAAATTTTCAATGCGCGATGAAAACTGTGACTAGAAGAAAGGGAAAATTTGGAAAAAGACTTGGATTGAATCGGAACGAAGGGGAAATGGGATTTACATATAATGTAATACAAGCTGGGTACGGAAGATTTACATCCCCTTCCCCCGTACCCTCAGGACCTATCAGACTTCGCCGAGAATCAGCTTGTCAGCCTTACTCACCTTCATTGCCCTTTCATTGCATTCTGATGACTGGCGACCGAAACTTGATGAATAATTTTGTCCTTCAAGACTTCCAAAGCTGTGCTTTCGGGCGAGGTTGACGGAGAAGTTACTGGCATCAGCTGTTAAAAGGTTGTAGTCATCATAACGGCAATTCAATGATAGGTTGATATACCAGCGTGCACCGCAGTTTTGTTCATCTGTCTGTTCGCTATCAAAGCGAACTATTTTCTCCTAAGAGTAGTAAGACACGCTCTCTGTGTACTGCTATGATCAGCAATATTGAAAGCGTTCTTAATTTGCTACTTTAGAGTTGTCAACCCAAAGGCCTAGAGTTCGATTCTTCGTAGGGGACTCAATTTTCTTGTCCCACGCTCGTAAGAAAACGAAAAACAACTCTCTCTAAAAGATTGTGAGTCTTTCTTGGAATGTGTATCATTTTCTGTAGCTGATCTTAAGTTTAGACAAAGAATAGCAACACTTAGTATTCCCGCGGTTTGGACAGGGTCATAATCCAGAGAGTTAAATTTCATTAATATTAAACACATTAATCATCATTTACACTGTAAGTTGTTCAATTCTATTACTAAACACTCTTAAGAGATAACAATCTTTTATTAGGAAGCTCCATCACAATAGTGGTTTACACAGAGGTCCTAAATACCAGATGTGTATTATATAAAAATACAATTAAAACATAAAAATTTGAGCTAAAATCGAAATATAAAAATGATTATAACATATACACTGCAAAGATTAATTAAAAAAAAAAATACTTAATTATAAAAAGCAGAAAAGAGACACTTCTTAAAAATTGGCAAACTTACTGAGTTTCTTACAGTTATCTCTAACTCATTAAAGTCTTTGAAACAGTGATACCGCGAACGATGTTTTCCCCAATTGTCATGATTGTATTTTGGGGAGCTTTATAGTATCGTTATTGCGCGTATTGTAGGAGTGCATATCACTCTTTCTTACAATGTCCAAAGAATGATTAATTTCGCCATTAATACACTTGTATGCATACATACATCGATGACATTTCCTACGTTCTTCAAGATTTGGCCATCTCAAGACTGTTAATGCATCAGTGGATGAGGAGTGAAGTGATCTATCTAATATCAACTTAGCTGCTTTGTTTTGCAGAATTTGCAATTCCTTCATTAGTGTGACATTGTCCTTGTCACCCCTGACTAAATCAGCATAATAAAAAATAGGTAGCACCACTGAGCTATTATAAAAAAAGTAACCGGGCATTATAAGGTAAATAATACTTAATCCCACGTAAAAGACCAAGGTTTTTTTTAACCTTGCATGAAATATACTCAACATGGTCGGACCGAGTAAAAGTCTTGTTTCTATTGTTCGCTGGAAATTGAGCTGAAAAAAAAATGGTTTTGTCAATGAAGATAAAGGGCTGTTCTGACATCAAGAAACAACTTAAGGGGGTAATAAAGTCATGTAAGGCATGAGTAGCGATGTCATTCTTGACCCGTTTCGCGCAATTAAGACTACTTTACGTTTTCCCTTCATTTCTATTTTCTTCCAAGGACGATGAGTTTTAAGGCTCACCAGAGAAACGCAGACTGCATGTTAGGACACCATGATGTCCTCGATAGCCACCAACTTTGCACCCTTTCGGAACATTAGCACCGTAGTTTCATATTCTTGTTACTTCCAATTCTCCGCAGATAGGCCCGCGGCAAGTGGGGCAGCGGGAATCCCCTTTCCTCTTATGCTCAGTCACACATATCCTACAGTAAAGCAAATGTGTGCAAGGCATAATGACACAGTTACGTTGTCGTTCAAAACAGATTTGGCACAGTTCCGATCCTCTAGATTGTTCTAACTCTCTCTCTAACTGGCTTATTCTTTCATTGTTTTTCATGTGGCTCTCTTCTGCATCTTTAAACTTCTGCTCGAACTCTATCCTCACTTCGTCAGAAACCTTCCCGCGTTGAATTTCAAAACTTTGGCGTACTTCAGAAAGAGTGGGTTCAAGTTTGTAGTTTCTCTCCAACACTGCCTGAGCAGTTCTCAGTATGTCCAGTTGGCTTTTGAGGTCCAATTTAGCGTCTTTTAACTTTGTCACACTTTCCACCAAAGATGAGAGCTGTGATCTTATGTAACTCATCTGCGAAAACTTTGATGCAGTTTCTTTGTCAATTTGACCCCTGGACAGCTGACCTACAAATACTTGAGAAAAAAAAAAAACCAACAAACACGCACACACACACACACAAAACCATGGATTAAGCCTTTAACTTTCTTAACCGTCATCGACCAGCGTAAAATTTTTAAAACTTAAAGATTATTTTTGGCGTATTAATCAGTGGACGCTAACATGGGCTCCTTATGACAACTTTCAAGTGCACGACACTTCTGTTCTACAAATTGCTTACTTAGCGCATGTCGCCACACATGTGAAAGTGTATCTCACTTCAGAGTTTTAATGAAACTCTTCTTATTCAACGATTTAAGTACCAACCTTGGCCATGTTTGTATTCGCGATACTCTGTGACACCATGAGGCCAAGTGAAGAGAGCTATGCCGTCCAGTGATCCATCCTTCCAGATCCCTTCCTGGATGGTCCCATTCGGTAACTTCAAGGTTCCATATCCTGACATTTTATCGTACTGCCACAGACCTTCATAGATAGCACCGGATATAAACGTCATCTTTCCATGACCATGCCTAGCAAACAGAGGAGTAGACATAAGGCAAAAATCTCTCTCTTTTTAAGGCTAAAGGTAAAAATTTGCATTGTGTTGCCCTGCGTAGCTGTTCATACAGTTTTCACCAAACAGTCACTTCTCTCTTGGCAGACACCTCCCTGCACAGACCATGGGGCTAAGGCGGGATTTCCAGAGAGGGGAGTGGGTCTACACGCGCTTTTCATTAATATTTGGAAGTATGCCAAGTTGGTTCGTTATGATTTATTGACTAGAAATACAAATAAGAGGTTACATACAGACTCCCAACCACTAGGTCCGCCTTTAGTAGGCTTGGACTCCATATTCTTGCTCTTCCAACTCTGGGCCGATATTGGCTCATTCTTCTCTAACTACGGCTCCTCTGAAGCGAGGTCACCTTCAAATTTGGTTATGAATAATTCATGATGTCCACCCATTCTGCCCTATGCTTGCTCAAGACAGTTTACATTAGAGCTCTGCCGCTTTAACAACTTAATAATGTAACTCTTCTTCCCACCACACCTCATGTTATTCTTCCATCCACCAGTGTAAAAGCCATCTTCATTAATTGCAGGGCTGTCACTTTCTGGTGGTACTGCCAGAATAAAGCCTTCCCCTTTACCGTGTCTCATACCTGCAACGCAAGTATCAATGACAGTAAGTTTCGATGATAAAAAAAAAAGTTGCTTTACAGTCCTTACACCTTCCTCCTGTTCTTACTGTAACTTTGTTTCAATTAACAGTAATAACGCTTTGACCTCTGAAAATCTGTGATGTCATCAACAGCAGGAATGAGTGAACAATTTCGTTTTCGCTCACAGAATGATCCTCAAGTCGTGAAACACGAAACAAAAACCCTTCTCCAAAATGTCTGAGTCAACTTCATTTGGTAGGGTAGCTCCAATTTAAGGAGTCTGGGAGGCCCTGAATAAAGGAATCAAAGGTCCTTTATGGAGGGTAATACTGGACAAAATTGTTATTAGATCGTGTGCGGTGAGGCATTATATCGTACTGCATGGTTAAGCAGCCGGAGGTACTATATCGTACCCGGTATGTTGTCTTATCGTAATGGCGATGCCATTATGTAGTACCACATGTTGCTATATCGTCCTCGATAATGCTACATCGTATCCGGTGTGTTGTTGTATCGTAGCAGAGATGCCGTCTCATCGTACCCGGTGTATTGTTACGTCGTAGCAGCGATGCCGTTTCATCGTACCATATGCTGCTATGTCGTACCCGATAATGCTATATCGTACGTCTAACTGGTCAGCGGCTTAACACTTGAAGTGACGTCACGTGACCACTGGGATAAAAAGGTCAGCGGTTGTTATTTTAGGCTCGTGGAGTGGCTTATCGTACTTTTTCTGTGAAAGACTTATTCTTTTTAAATTGTGAAAAAGGTAATGATATGGAAGGCCAACACCAGTCTCCGTTTGAACTGGTCTCCACGAATATCCCTCTAGCTCTGTTAATGCGTTTCTTAAAATGGATGTGGTTCTTGCTATGAGATCTTGATCTGACATATCAATAGATTAGAGGAAAGAAACACACACCTAAGCTAAAATCTCTACTTGTCCAATACCGCGTTTCAAGAGAAGTAAAAATCGAGAACTATCGCATTCTAGAACACGTGATGTCAGTTTCGCGCCAATTTCACCGTAAGCCACTGACCAGTTAGACGTACGATAAAGCATCACCGGTTACGATATAGCATTATCGGGTACGACATAGCAGCATATGGTACGATGAAACGGCATCACTGCTACGACGTAACAATACACCGGGTACGATATAGCATTATCGACTACGATATAGCATTATCAGGTACGATGAGGCGGCATCTCTGCTACGATACAACAACACACCGGATACGATGTAGCATTATCGGGCAAGATATAGCAGCATGTGGTACGACATAATGGCATCGCCATTACGATAAGACAACATGCCGGGTACGATATAGTACCTCCGGCTACATAACCATGCAGTACGATATAATGCCTCACCGCACACGATCTAATAACAGTTTTTTCTATTATTCCCCTCCATAGTCTTTTTCAGTTGGAACGTCGAGGCATCTTATGACTACAGAATCTTACAGTACAATTTCAATTGCCCATACAAGCTACGTAGAAACTGCTAACTCAAGGCAGCTGGATAATGTAAGTTCTGCTGTCCAAGATATTCACCTCTGCACCAGTCTCCTCTGTATAAAAGTCTCCCTGTCACCGCTTTCAGGCTTCCATGTCCATGAGGAAGTTTCCGCTGACCTCTCGCCCTGCCATTGACTACCTGGGAGCTTAAAGGACCGTCAACCTGACATAAACATTGCAACACATCCTTGCTGGTCATTGCTTTGACTTGGTAGCTGGTGAAAGGGTTTCTTGCATAGTAACAAAGCATTCTGGTTTTAAGTGCGATCTCTTCGAGATTGGCACGAATGGTCGGCATTTTAACCTGAGACGATTCTGAGCAGGAAGAAAACAGCAAATTAAAACATCTAATAAATGACTACGAATCTCGAAGGTGTTTCGTGGTATAGTTAACAAAAAGAAACATTTTAGGGCGTTCAGTCTCCAAGGTTGCCATTTCTGGCACATAATAACCGTCCGATCACAGGCGAATCTCTTCACGAGAGGGAATACGCGGTTGTGATTTTGGGGAATATGCGACACCGAGTAATTATTTCCACTCAAAATGATAACTCTTCCTGGACACTAGGTTTATTTAAACAGAGTTTTCTCAGCACATCGCATCGAATTATTTGCACTAAATCTGTCACGCAATCCCACATTTTTCTAGAATTATCTTAAGTCTGTAATATTCTAGGAACTTCTTTCATGCGACTCAGCAGTTTCCAAAAAAAAGGACAACTTGTAATACGCTTTAAATAGTAATAGAACATTCTAGATACCTTAAGTAAATGTATAAAAGCTGGCTTGTGAGAAGTACAAGAAAGATTTTCCCGAGGGCTTACCCTCGTGGCCGGCTGACTGAACTTGTGGAAGCTATGATGTGACGAGGCTATGACTTTTTGACCTTGCGATATCCGGAAAGAAGAAAGAGAAGAAAAAGACGATAGCCCAGAAAGGAAGAAGATAAAGAACTTAGAGTTCACTATGAAGTCCTCCGGGAGAGTTTGTGTACACGGAAAGAATGCAGTGAATCAAGAAAGCCAAGCGTAGAGGTCTTCAGTCGGTGGAAGTTGGAATATTCGAAGTTGATCAAGACGATGAATACTTATACGGCATGAAGGATTGTAAGCCTGCTTTAGGAACTGCTTAACTTAATCTTTAACCTAAGTAAATTAGACAGTGTAAAACTAATTAAATAATAGTTGCAATGGGTAACTGCTTGTTGTTACATTTTTGTTGCGTGCCTTATATCGTACTCGGGAGTCTATTCTTATGTATGCTTTGTTAGCGGACATCTCTTGGTCATTCGTGCACGTAACAAAATTAAATGTTTCAATGTGCTGCCGACTATTCAAAACTTTCTCACTTTCGAGAGTCACACTCCGCAGCATGCAGGAAGCGTGTCTAAGCGGATTACACCCGTCCCTAATCAGGAGCACCAACACACCACCCGCTTGAGCAGTAATAATAACATTTATTATTACACGACTCGGGCAGTCAGAGGGCCAATAACTAAAATCAACCAATCTAAATGCTCTATTGCCGGTCCAATATTCTCCAGTATTGGACCGGGCACTGTCCCGAATGGTCCCGAATGATACCACACTTGTGTCCCTTTGAACTTCAGTCGTATAATAAATCTCTTATTAACCAAGCTTGCTCGGGACCGTACTGGAAGAATATCGGCCCTCGGTCCGTACTGTCAAGACCTCGGGCCGATATTCTCCCAGTACGGCCCTCGCGCTTGGTTAATAAGATATATTTATAGGTTAATCAAGTACTATTATCGGTAATTAACGCTTGTCATGTTGCAAGAAGAGAGTTAATAAAAACAGTACAAACATGCAAACATTCAGGAACAGCTTACATTTTTTCGAATTTCTAATCGTTTTCAAGGGAGCTTTTTTATCCATACCAATCAGAGCTTTTTTGCTTTTCTTGTAGCGATAAAAACATGGCAACGAGGAAATCACTATCAAACAATCAATGCTATTGTTGTAGACAACACTATTCACATTCTCAATTGCATACCTATTTTCACTCATAATTATTATTTTTGTTTTCGTCATTTCAATATCAATGCAAATAGGAAGTAATCCTTCAAAGTCGACCTTAAGTAGAAAACAGCTGATAACAATAGTGTACATTACAAAACTCTATGAGCAAACACAGATATCAGTATTAGTAAAATGAAACCACCTGGAGATGAAGTATTATTTGATGGACCAGCTGATACATCAGTACTCATTGAGTTCAACGTGATCAATCTTTGAAAAAAACTTCTTTGAATTTCTGCACTGCCCATCAGCCCCACCAGCGGATCCTTTAGCTCACACAATAGATCCCTCGAGTCGCCCTCATGATTCTCCTCTAAGCTTTCTGTGTGGCTAGTCTCCGGTCTATATGAACCTGTGTCACTGTGGCCTTCAGATCTGGCAGTTTTCCGTCCCAGTTCGAGTAACACTAGCTTGTGGAGACAGTTTTGGATTTGCATGCACTTGATAATGCTCCCAAGCAGAGAGGGCATGAGGTATTTTCCAATTGAAACAGTCACGATTGGCACTTGCTCTGATTCTTCTGCTGATTGGTGGGACACGTCACTGGGAACAGCCACTGGTTGTGCGGTGGAATAATAAGAGCTCTGTGACGGTTGCTCTTGAGCATCGTTTGTGCTAGAATCTGTGATCACTGGTAACAAATGCAAAATATCCTTAGGACAGAACTCAAAAAAAATTGTCCGTGAAGGATTGTTGAGAATCTAAACTTTTTATAATTCCTTTGAGCTTTGCTGTCATTTACATACAGCAAGTCGTTTTAAGGTGCATGCAAAACAGGAAATTCATATTATTCTATCTTGATTACTTTACAATAAATTGTGTAAATAAACTGAACATGTTCCCCATGTTAGTGAAAGTTAAAGTATAAAATGAATAACTCTCTCTCTTACTCGGGCTTGGATCGTTCGTTTCAACCCTTGAATTGGACCAACAATGTGATGTAACGCCTCTTGAATACTGACTAGCTGAGCTTTTGAACGGCTTAGTTACCCTTTTAGTTTTTCGTTTCCTCACCAACTTATAGTCCTCTAAACGCAGCTCCTAAACGGTTTTCAAAGATAGGTACATTAATAAAAAAAATATTTGAGCTCATTAAATATGCACCTTAAAAAAAAAGACCAAATACAGGCCCTTCGCATAGGTTAAACGCTTATTTTTATAGTTAATTGAAAACTTGCACTATGGAGGCATCATTCCTGAGTGGTTGGAGTGTCAGCAGTCTTATTAGATGGATTCCTAAGCCTAGCTCGACTCTAGCCAGTTGGAATTTTAAACTAATAATTATAATTTCTTTAGCTGCACCTAGCCCACCAGCCTTAATGTCAAATTTTTCTTACCCAAAAGAAGATTTAATCATGAAATTCTTGGTCATTTGCAAGTAGCTGACTTTGAAGATAGCTAACAGTGAGTAGATTAAGATTGTCACATTTTGCATATGTAAAGAAATTAAAATGATGATAGGACCATTAGGTCATCAGAGTAGTACATGCTTTGTGAGAACCTTGTTAAAGTTCAACCCGTTAACTCCCATATGAGTGACCAAGACAGAGTTTCTCTCCTCACAATGTCAATACAACATCAAGCAAACAAGTGATGAGAATAAAAGAAACTATCAATTAAGGGGATCATTTGAGTGAATACCAAATTCTCCAAACTAACATCCTAAGAATTGTATGTCAGACAGTAAGGAGAATTATTGATGAGATCCCAGAAGTAAAGGGGTTTAAGGATGTCCATAAGCATTTGTTGGATTGTGATATAAACCGTGCAGGGGGGTGGGGGGAGGAAGGAAGGAGGGAGGGAGGGAGGGAGGGGCAAACAACAAAATAACTCTCTACAGCAAAATCATCTTAAAGGTTTATTACTTACATCCACACTCTTCCCAGAATACAGTTCCATCACAGTTATGGTTTGAAACCTTTCTTCAAATCCTTGAAGAGCAGGTGATGACAGTGAAGTGGCCTAGGGTAAATAGCATGACTCATTTCTTAACAAAGGTTGTAAACAGTAAACTACGAACAACAATTATGAACATCAGGTCAAATATGGATTCCAGATAAATAATCCATCAATGCCATTCATGAATTGAAAGATATGTAATTACTGATTACAGAGGAATGGTGCATTGCAATTAATGCACACAATCATTATAAAGCTAGCACATCATTAGACCAATGTCTCACAAATTGTTTGGGGTGCACCTAAAACTTTTTGAGTTTGCTACTTACACAAAATTGTATAGGTGTTCCCTGGAGTTTCCATGCATTTGGATGAATTACTGAAAGGTAAAAATCCATTACCAGAATTATTAAAAATATCAATCCTCAATTAGCTGGGTGCCGTTTACAGGTGGAAGTTAAGACTAAAAAGCCAGTTTACAAGTCTTTCCAGAAACCTCAATATTTTTGTTAGACTTTAATTTCTGTAGTCATTGCTTGATTTTTAGCTATGTGATTAAATTTACCACTCTTGTGGCCTAAAGTCACACCCAAATTGATCTCCCTCAGAGGTTCAAATCAATATTTCTGACAAGCATGTTTATTCTTTATAAATGAAATGCCCCCTCCCACCCATCCAAAAGAGTAGAAAGACAGGTTATAGTTCTTAACCAAGGCCAATACTCAAATTGAGGAACTATTTATGCTGACTGTGTAACTAATAGCATGCTTCTAACATAATTCTAACTTGAATGTTTGTGAAATATAATTTGTAACTTAAAGAAGTGTAAATGGAAAAAAACTCAGGGAAAAAAATTAAGTGGAGGATGCTAAAAAAAAGCTATAAGCAAAAATAAGATTCTTTGAGCACATTAATTAATTTGGCCTTACATGGAGGTAGAGTTATACTTTGTCCTGAATACAAAAGGTATTCCTGATGATCATCTTCTTCAAACACAACATTACAACAAGTAGCCAGCTCTGCAGTCATGTTTTTTAAAACAGTTGACTTATGTTTGCATGCCAACGAATTCTGCAAAATGAAAAAAATCAGACAGCACTGATTCCATTAACTTTGAAAGTTACACATCTCAAATTTTAAATATGTCAGGGGTGTGTCATTCAGTTTATGACAATACTGACCTATACCAGAGAAAAAGTCATAAAATAAGTACCCTGGTCTGTGCAATAAGCAATCTTACAATAATTTTAGAAATTCATGTTGCTTGTTAGTTCAAGAGCCATTGTCAATAGGGTGATAGATCATAAAAATGATGTAACACAACACTCATCAACACAGCTTTTTTAGCATTCTATAATCTATGTGATACAAATGATGATTTGTAATTTTGGGTTCTAGCTGTCACATTTGACAAAAGTAAACAAATGGTGTCTTTACTTTAGTGGCAGTTGATTGATGGAGTATTTTTTTCTTCTTCTCTCAACCATCTTCTGCAAACTTAGCTGTATGAAGCTGGCATAAAATTTTTTTTGTGCTGATGCAAAAAAAAATTGTAACTGAAAACAGATGTTCTTGTCACATTTTAGCATCTTCTGTGATTTATTACCCATCCAGACCCACAGCAACATGGAACATATTTGTCCTCCATAACAAAGAAGCAAGGTTACCCCTAAGCTTGACAATTTGTCAGTACCCATTTAGGAGGAAAGTATACCATTTGATACCAACCATTATAAGGTTGTAATTTTGGGTTAGCTGTCATATTTTTTGAAAAAAAAAAACCTGGTGACTTTTCTTCAATAGCAGTTGATTAATCGCGGAATTTTACTTCTTCTGCGATCATGTCAAACATGCATGATTTTCCAAAGACTGCATTAAGTTGGTATAAAAATTTCAGTGTTATTATAAACAGCAAATCAACCACAACTTTCCAGTGAACCACTCAGCTCACTGTGATTTGTAGTTTGACTTTAGTTTTTAAAATTGTTAATGTCACTTCTGTGATTAATTTTACAAATAAATTCAGTAATAGATCACAGATAACAACAAAAGAACACAAAGTAGCACAACTGAGTCACAGCTGGGTGTCTCATCGATGTTCTTATCAAATTTTGACATCTGTGATTTATTACTAACTGTACAAACTCACGACAACATGGAATCTCTATATTTTTATATGACAAAAAAGCAAAATGTTGCTAATGGTGACTTCATCTATGTATCTGTTCTCCAGTAGAGCAAATTAAGTAGGAACCCAGCAAAATGCGGGAATCGTTCAGCTTATCATTTGAAAGTTTCAAACTAGGTGGTTCCCGCCGCCAATTCTTATTTTCTCGACACCGCTATTTCAACAGAACTCTCAGTTTAAATAAATGATAGGGTTAGTGACCTATAAACGTTGATTTGACGACAATAAAACACACCAAAAATTCTCCATACTCTATCTGAATTTCCAGTTCATTCCACAGCTTGTTTATTTACAATTATTTAACTCAAATCAGTCTGTACACACTTTTATTTAACCAAATATTGTGGTTAGAGTCTCCTCGACAAAACAGCATAAAGAAAAGTGAAAGCGTGAAAATTACTGGAGAAACAACTTACCAGGATAAGCCCTCGCCAGTTTCACATCAACGTGATCAAACGAATTCCAGCTGTATCTGTTGAGTTGTTGTTCTGTTGGTCCAAAACAAACCGAAAGTAAAAAGCTCATAGATATCCAGAAGACCCCTTCCGATATCACTGGTGAAAATCGTGCCTGATATAAATATTACTTCTATTACATCAGCTGAAAAAAAACCCCTTGGGCAAATCCGTTCTGCATAATACAGGGTTGCAGTTGAGATGCGGAAGCTCAATCAATATGACCGAAATGACTTCTGGGTCATACTGATTCGCAGCCAGCCGATGTTTGATCCGTTACGCACTGCGTTCTTTACGCAATGCGTTCATCAGGAGAGCATGATGCTGTAAAGGAGGCCAAACGAAGTCATCTTCAACACAATTATTGGTCAAGAGATTCTCATTGTTACCTTTTCTTTCTTTCGAAAATTATAAATTTGTAGATGACCGCTTAATAAGATATTAAACTGCACTGTTGACCTGTACTTCCGGGATCAAGCCACTGTCTGGCGACAAATTGTCAGAACCATGATATTTATTCATGGCCTCGAAGAGGTGACAGCTTAAGATGCGCGGAAGTTCTTTTTGTAACGTCTTTACATTCTGCTCATGCTCTACCTATCAACCGGAAAGTCCCAAACTGAACATGACCGTCTACGGGAGAAATAACTTGATAACCCCGCTCTTCCTCTCCCGCTTCAAGTTGCCATCCTACCCTATCTGGCATTGACACAGCTATAAACAAGCCAACTCTTTATTGATTATCTATAAATTCTCATTAAATGATCACTACTGGTCTAACCTCTTTCGGCTGTAATAGATGAATAGTGGTACTAAATGTTCAGGAAAACTGAACTGATGATAATCCTATGATTGCCTCTCTAGAGGCGTCGTTCCTCTTTACTAAGTGGTATAAGCAATGGTAAACATTATGTCTTACTTTTCCGAGTTGTGTGCGCACACAGTGATCGTAGTCCTTCATCAAGGAAATATATTGTGAGGGCGTATAAGGGATAAAATGGGAGCTGCCTATGACCAGTTTATTTTTACAGTGGCTAACAGCTTCACGCTCTAAATGAAATTTGGCTAGTCGTTTATGCAGCCGAGAAAGGAAAGGAATTGAAAACGAATCCTGGGACGTTAATAAATTCTGGCTTGGACTGGGATTTGTACCTTTTCGTCCAGACCGCTCTGATTATCTTACAGTCGACACAACCATTGACTTGGACCCTGTGCAATGTCTTACCTACAACACCAACTATTTTGAACGACTGACTCTGAAAAGCTGGTTTTCTAACTTAGAAAAGCTTTTCCTCAACAAATGTCAACGATCGGCACCATACAGACGACTTACTTATAACATTTACACAACAAATAAACCTAAAAGAACAACCTAAATAACGCGACTGACTTACACCACTCGCCGGAGTCTTCTAGCCAACAGCATTACGACTGAACTAACTGATCAGATAACAGAAACTGGGCTCATAACTCACGACTTAGAACAGTCGACTTGACTCTGATGATGACTTCCACTCAGGTTGTCGAACATCAGTCACTACCGTTACGGCAAAAGTTCTTCTCAGGACCCAGTCTCTCCCGGACGCGGATCAGATTTTACATGATAAACTTTAAGAAATGTCATTCTTACAAAACGAATTTCACGTTTCTTCTGGAATTTTATTCGTAAGAAATTATAAGAAGATTGTCATTATGTTTACAAAGTGGTGCAAAGTGGCCATACTTTGAGTTCAATTTGTGTTAGCAATTCCGAGTATAACTTGAACGACAGTTGGTAGTTCTCTCGTATATTTACTGAGAATGTGTGGTTTAATGATTAAGATTACAGAAAAGTTGAGCAGTAACAGCCCGCCTGCAAGAAGGGCATTTGACATGGGAGCCCTTCATTAACTCTTTAACACAAGTTCTACAGTACAAAAAATGGCCACAGGGCATAATAACACAGTCACGAGGCTGTTGCGTACACTTCTGACAAAGCACAGAGCTCCTAGATTTTTCGAGTTTCATTTTGAGATCGATAACTTTTTGGTCACTTTCCGCCTCAGGTTCTTCTACTTTGTTTAAATTCTTCTCAAACTCTTCTCGCTTTTCCGTACAGTCACGCTCTAACTGCTCTTTAAAAGTTTCACGAATTTCAAACATTGTAGTGTGGTAATGACTTCTCAGCTCAGTTTGTACCATCTTATGCACGCCCAGTTGCTCACTGAGACGTAGTTTCTCGGCTTTTAGCTGAGTTACACATTCACTCATGTTTGAAATCTTGGACTGAATGGAACGCATTTGAGAGAGCTTCTGAGCAGTTTCTTTCTCGATTGCACAGGAAGACAAGAGACCTAAGGATCAAACGACAAAATAAGTAAAAGAAAGAACAATTTTACTTCTATACCAGGAGAAGTCCCTCTTTCCAAGCGTAGTCAGGTGCGATTCCAGCTTTTTCTTCCTCTGATCTCTATTGCTTCGCGCAACGAACAGCGCCTGGAAAGACGGACTGCTTGTGGTCACTCTTGTGTGCGATCGTTTTATGTTCTTTTCCTTTAGTCAGTTTCACTAAAATCTCGATTCGCATTTGCTGAGAACACACATATTCCAAGCTAATAAAGCCTTCCTCACTCCGTTTTTTTTTTTTTATGGAAGAGCGTTTAGCGTGGAGGAATTTTTAGTTCACTACTTGAATATGAATATAGTTTATATCTGACCACTTGCAGCCCAGAGGCTGAATTACGGGTGCAGTGTAAGGTTGAGAACAGACGTCAGCATATCAGGCGCCTCTGGCAGCCGCTTCAGTCTATGATCTCACCTTCCCACCCATCCCACCCCAGGGGAGGACATCCATCACACAGTAATCTCGTTTGTGGGAAATTAACGTCTCCTACCCCAACCCTGCAGGAGACGGGACCTCCATTTATTCGTCCCTATCCGAGAAGACTAGAATATCTAACCATTTCTTGATGTTATAGAAAGGTAGCAAATTCTTCTCAATTATTTTAAGACCTTGAGTGTTGGTCCGGCCGGGGCTCGAACCCTCAACCTCCCGCACAACAGTCCAGCGCTCTATCCATTGAGCTAACCGGTAGGCGGTTTACTTCTATACAAGGATACAATAGACACTTGGATACAATGTGGTCATTATTTTAAATCTGAAACTAAGAACAATATCTAAGTTGATGGTAATATTCAGTCCAACTAAGAACTTAGTTGGAATCAGTTTAACCTCTTGATGTCATAGCGAAGGCAGTTAAGGCCCTGATCAAATCAAATCAAATTAAACTCAATTGCTACGCCACTTTCGCAAACACTAATCAAAATTAAATATCTGTTATCGAAACGTGTGGCTCAAGTCAGTTAAACCCATTAATGATGTTTAAATGTACGCTGAATGTCGTAAGGAGAACATCTGTTCTGATTTAAACAAAACAAACAAGTAGTTTAAAACACAAACCTCTACGCTCATCATACTCTCGAAACTCAGTGACTCCATGAGGCCAAGTAAACTGCATGCATCCATCTAAGCACCCATCTTTCCAGCTCCCCTCTTGTACAGTACCATCCGAAAGCGTCAAAGTCCCAAAGCCGGTCATTTTATCGTACTGCCACTGACCTTCGTATATAGCACCGGAGGAAAACATCATCTTTCCATGACCATGCCTAGAATAAGTTCAAACAATTTCATCAACACCTAGAGCTGCTTAGGGATCGGTTGATCTAAACAAAATAGCACAGCATCTCTGTGAAGGTAGTCCTGTATAAAAGCGAAATTAAAAGCAAATTATGCCGTTTTCAATAAATTAGAATAATCTTTCATTTCTGTATTGCCGTATGTGCTCAGTAAGACACGAATCGAGTCGTGGTTATCACAAGTCTTTCCGAAACAGAAATCCTCAAGATATATGTATTTCAAATATTCGTTGCGTTTGATTTATCATCTTACGGGTTTATGTCGAATTAATTTGATAGCCCGCTCCCAGTTGGCTTGTTAGCTCAATTGGTAGAGCGCTGCCCTAGTATCGCAGAGGGCAGTGGCTCGAATCCCGTACAAGACTGAGTTTTTTCAGGTCTGATTTTTCACTATTGCTTAAATAGTGCTTTACTGCGAGGATCGTGCACATATACGTAAGAAAGTCTCAAGCTCGATCTTTTGAAACCAATTTCTTTCATTGTCTAAATCTCGGTTTGTCCTTGTCTCCTTTCCACGTAATGATCTTAGAGATGCATTGACACAGGCGTTCTCCCAGTAGTAGCTGTTACTGGACTTCTTTTATTCTTGGTGATCTCGGTGATTGTTTCTTTGATTTAAGTCGTCTACTAAACACGTCTATGAACATCTCTTTTCAGCAGATATCTACGTACTGCAGCCCGTACTTTGTTTTTACCTCATGTTGTTTTTCCACCCACCATTGTAGAGTCCATGTTTAGCTGTTGCTGGATTGTCGCAAGGCGAAGAAAGAATGAGACCTTTGCCCACCCCATCCCTTTTGCCTGTGTGTAAAACAGAGGTTTTCTCTTACCAAAGAGTTACACTTTCTTGCACATGATACAACACGAGCAGTTATTGAATGTTTCTTAAGTTTAAGCATTTTACTGAGTGTGAAGTCGTGCTCATGGGCAACTGACATGCATGGAATGTATGCCTTGTATTACCTTTGGGTAGGGGTGGAGTTACATTACCCTATTTACGTTACCCTATTTTTGACATTTTTACTACTTTGACCACGTTTCACTTTGTAGCAAAAGATTCGTAATTTTTGTCGTGTGAAGAAATAAAGACTACTGCACCAAGACTACTTCTAGTGAGGTTCACGTCACAAGCGGTGAGGTGTATGAAACACATTCACGAAATAATGTTTTCTGCTATACAATATACAATTGACCAGCCACAGAAGAAAGAACTTTAAATGAAACACTTACCAATACTTATCAGATATGAAAAATGACACAAAAATAACAGTTAACAATGATTCACAGAAGCAGAACTGTCCTCGCATCTGTTTGACAATGATGTAAATACGAAAGATAATTTTTCACTTTGTAGCCTTTTAAATGCTACTGAATAGTTTCTAATAGTGCCCCGACAATGTTTTAGACTGAGCGCTACCTTTACACCAGTCTCCTGTATACACAGTTTCACCCATCACTGTTTTAAGGCTACCATGACCATGTGGAAGTTTCCTTTGACTACTTGCATTATAGTTGGTAACTGCAAGAAAATAATGATCCAGTAAGTACCAAGCATAATCTGAAGATGTCTATATAGTTTTCTTACCTTGCTAACACAATGAAAGTATGGAAAACTAGTCAGGAGCGGTGTTAAGTGTAGATTGGTTGTTATTTCCCCCTCATTCATGCAACGTGATTTAAAAGAAGCGGAAGACGAACATTGGTGAACTTATACAAAAATACAAAACGTGTGTGTCACGAGGTCGTAACCTTCAGTGTGAAGCGTGACGTTTGACTGTGCGCTCGTGCTAGTCCTGTTCAGCTGACCTCTACAGTTACACGAGGAATGTAATAGGAATGTATGGAGTCATATCTGACTTGAAATGCACATCAACGCCATTCCTCAGCATCTCTTATGTCTGGTTGAATCCGGAGAGGGGGAAAAATAATCAATTAGCGGTCGATTTCAACTGTATGTTGAGTATCCTATATCGGTCTATATATCTAACGGACGTAGAAAAGACTAAATGAAACAAGCGCATTGTGCCAAATTGACGTTCCCTCAACCTTAGTTCAAGTATGAGGCAGCAAAATTGTACCTGCAGCTCCACTGAAAAGTAGTTTATCGTGATAGACATGTTGTACCACATCCTCTGTTGTGGAAGCTTTGGGTTGTTTATTGGTGAACGGATTTCGCACATATCCACACTGCATGCTGTTTTTAAAGGAAACTTCCTCAAGAAAAGATTGCATTGCCAAATTGTCTGCCCGTGGCTTGCTTTTCATTTCTGCAAAAAGGACGACATGGTGAGGAAACACTAAAAGAACCTGGCAACACTCTGAAAAAAAAATTAGTGCCGAAAAACTGAGTACCATCTGAAGGCCAACCTTACCTACTGCCGAAATTTTGAGATCTAAGCCAAATCGTGCCCTACTCTACATAAGAGGGCTATCATAATATTTCCACTGTTTCAATTGAAGATTCGTTCCATACATGTGATTGTTGTCACTGATAATCCTATTTAATATCATTTCACAGTACAAACGACAACAGGATCAGTATACACTGTATTGGTCAATATGACATTATTTGGTTTTTCTTTAAAAAGGTGAGACAAGGAATAGTATCCACCGTGTTAGTATATGTCCACCTTACTTGTTAACATAAACAACTAGTTTATCAATCGTTTACCGTATTCCTTTACCTAGATTGCCACTTGACAGCTCAAGAGTTGCCAAGCTGACAGCTGTTAATCTTTGAAAAAGAGTTTTTTGAATGCTTAAACAGCGCATCAAGGCCTCCAGGGGTCGTTTTAGATCACTGAGGAGAGCCTTTGTATCATGTTTGAAATTTTCTCCGGCTGTACTGCTCTCGTTAGGAGCCTCGTGTATCTCCGAGGTACGAACATTTCCTAAGACATCGCTGTTAGGTTGGCTTGAGGAGCATGAAGCTCGACCAGTTATTTGGAGAAGAACAAGTCTGTAGAGGGAGTTCTGGATTTGTATGCACTTCATGATGCTCTTCAGCAGGGCTTCTGACAGTTGTTTCCCTTCAGAAACGGTAAGCGTTTGGCCCTTTTCTTTTTCAACTTGTGGATGAGCACTGGCTTTCGTGGTGAGATCAACAATTGATTCGCGGAAAAAATCTTGCTCAGATGATTGTGGTAGTTGAGCGTCGACTGATTCTGCGCTGGACTCTATGATCACTGGCGAGACAAGTGTAACACTACATTAGTTTCAATAATGCTGTGAGGACTAACCTAGGCTTGATAATGTCAGGCCATCTCGAGGAAAACCTGCTAAGACTAACGCGATTTTTAAACTAAATAGTCTAAATCACTATAACCTTGCCCAATAAAGCGCGGGCGCGTTCTTTTGAGCTGATACGAATGACCGGGTCACGATGAGTGATCCAAGATCACTCAGAATATGGCACATCTAATGAGTCCATGAGCCACTCGGAGTACCTGATCCGGATCCGAATGGTACCAAACGACGGGCGTACCCTTAGATAGGATCAGCGCAATGATGGAGCAGCATTTGAGCTGCACTTGATACAAGAAATTGCGTCAATCATAGTGTTCACCTAGGAAGCATTTGTTGGAGGGGATAAGAAAGGACAAGTTACCAAAACAGATTACAAGACAGGGATATGTCTACCCAAGACATTATAATCCCTTAGTCTAAACAATAAATACAAAACCAATCAGTTTACTTGTTACTGAGATAAGTCGTGATAAAAGGAAGTGCTACGAAGCAATAAAAAAAAAAGCTCCTATGTTTTCAAGTCTTACTTACTTGGAGTTACATTTTCCTCTTTCACTGACGAATCAAACAGAGACTTCACGGGCTTATCTTTCCTTTTCTTTATACTTGGAGTTTCAAATGAACCAAATTGGGGTCTAGCTCTACCTAATTTAATACAAAACGGATTAAAAAAAGGAAACATTTCATAAAAATTATCAACACTTTTGCCGAAGATTTTCTTCTCGTTTTAACAACTATTCAAATATGACTAGTACCTTAAACGCTTTAATAAAACAATTAAAAAAGATGGTTATATAAACTTCAAAATTATTTAGCTTACCAAGTTTAGCAAGGAATTTCAGCGGAAAAACTCTCAGTTGCTCGGTTCGTTCTAATTTAAGAATTCCATCAGGGTTGTCAATATTGATTAAAGTCCCTCTTATTGAACATTCATCTCCAAATACGACTTTACACTGAAAAGTCAAAGAACATCAAGGGAGCGTGAAAAGCCGAATGATATCGCTTTCAAAACCAAGTAAACAGATCCAGATGTGTCCGGCAAGGAACCAAATATGAATTCTGACAATTGAACTAAATAGGAACGCATTACACATGTAGAATTTAATATTAAAACATCATCATGAAGAAACTGTACTGGGATTTAAGGCATTGTTTAAATAGTGCGTAACGGGTTGCTTAAATAATTATTGTTCAGACAGACTTTCTGTTTGCCAATTTTTTGTTTTGTTTTATTTTTTTTTTTTTTTTTTACACAGCCTCAAAATACCAACAACGACAACAAACAGAATGCTAGCCACAAAAGAAAAATAAGGTTTATTCTAATCGCACTGACAATATACGATGTGCACTGTTGAGAGCAACCTGGCTATACTTACTTTGTCTTTTCTATGTAACTCCACTGGATCAATGTTGTCAACCGAAACGAGGACCGTGCGGTTTTCATCGTATAGCCCCACTGAACACTGGCGTCCACTTACCGAGTGCACCACACCCTTTTTTTTAATCAGCCTCTTTTCTGTCTGTGAATAAAGGATCAACCCGAATCAAAAGGATCAACCCGAATCAAAAGAATCACGAAAATATTACACATGCCATAGAAAAAGGAGGAAGTATGATTCTCACTAAATGAATATCCCTTTCAGAGAAAATACGAACACTTCGTTATTGCCATACTCAACTTTTTTTTATAGTGACGATAATTCTATCATGGTCTGTGAACCTAACCAGTATCTAACCGACTCCTTCCTTATTTTACAACTGCGCAGATAACTTGACGGTGTTAGTTTTCACGGGATAAATGAGCCCCCCTCAACCCTTCTTTTACTTCAATTGCATTAAACATCGTGAGTGAGATTCTTTGGCTGGTTCAGCCAATTTTTCCTTTTAGATTTTGAGTTCGCAAAAAGTTTATTTTGAACACAATACTTCTTTTCATTAAAATTCATTTTGCAAGTATGTCTCAAACATGGATTGAGGAATACTCTTTCCCTTTGAGCACGAGGCTTACAGCACTAATCAATGACGTGGACTATCCATTGTAGCAGCATACAGGGTGATTGTCACCTTAAACTAGATTCGTGGCGTTCCAAATCACCACTTTCCTCCTCATTTTTTCCAAGATTTTTAGGAGTAAGCATAACGTACAGCGATAAATGTGAAAGTGGCGAGTAGCTCAACGATGAAAAAATGCAAGGCACTAATTGGATGGGAATAGGATTTTCTCCTGACGTCAGAGTTCAGGTTTTGTTTTTTCCGAGAATGGCTTTTTCAGCGATAGACCTAAATTATATTTCACTTTCATCATGCCGCCATTTCATTAGCTCATCATGCTTCAGCGGAAGGCTAAAATAGTTCCGCTTTCCAATGTACCGTGCACGTCCTTGCTTTTCTTTTTTGACAGAAGAACCTGCGAAAACTCAAATTTCCATTTATAACCTAACAACTTACCTTGCAAGTTTCATTGATTTGTACTTCAATGTCGGTTGGGTCCCAGTTTGCGGCATCAAATCCTGTTAATCGCAAAGGTACATAAACTCAAAGTGATTCCGTGGATTAATTAACTTTTGTTACATCGAGGATTTTGATGGGACGTAATATTCTCAGCACTGACTTTATTTCACGGATAAGAGCTAACAAGATAACTGGTTGAAAGTAACAACGTAATCTAAAGACAACTTGGGTAGGATAAACAAATAGGTAGTACAAACAAAATGACCCTGCAACGTAAACTAAAGACAACTTGGGTAGGATAAACAAATAGGTAGTACAAACAGAATGACCCCGGTAAAAACGGGCAGTGATAACGCCAAATTAAAACTGCGACCGCTGATAACTTTTATGACAACTGAAGACTTCTTGAACAGACAACTGCGCTTAGCCCGACATCTAGAGAAACTGACTGAAAAAAGTGTTAACGCTAGAGAGAAACTAAGAAAATATACGACATATTTAACAAACATGTTTCGATAGTTCTTCTTAAACTGGATTTAAAAACAAGACTGTAATTACGAACGGTATGAAAGCATGTAACTGACGAAAAACGATAACAAACTGAACAAAAAACACTAACGAGGTCTGAGAAAAAAAAAACAAAGATATAATTCCAAAACAAATGAGAAAACAGCTAGATATTACAAGGACCATGGTGTAACAATAAAACGGACCCGTGTTTATTCATTCTTCAAAATGACTGAATTTTCTGCCTTGTTCCCCAAAGCAGTTGAACAAGCATGTTACCCGAAATCAGGATTCGCAAAGTTTCCTTGGTCCCAGAAAGTCCTGTAGGTCCCTTAATTCTCAACTAAGACTATTCCTGCACACTTTCTTTATAATCAACTTTTCCAGGCTATAGATCATAATTTTCCTTGCTACTCGGAGTAAAGAAAATACTCAAAGAAAACGCCTTACTCTGATTCCCCTTGTCAAGTAGGGAGAACTGAGAAAGAGGAAAACTTTCCCTCGGCCGTCTGTATGAGACTAATGTCAAGGCAATGAAACATTTCTCTGAGCTAACAAAAGAATGTCGTCTTGGTCTCCTTAATATTAGACAGTCACTCATTACATAAACGATATCAGATGTTCAGGCCTGAAGCTTTTTCTCTTGTTACCCCCAAAGCCCTGGATGGACCTCACAAAGGTCGGTGCATTGTCTCTTGGCAAAACGTAATATCAGCATTCTCCATAATTGAACTCTTGAAAGAATTTTCAAGAAAAACGCATCTTACTGCGTTTTGCCAAATTTCAAAAAAGTTCCGAGAAAGCGATAGCGTAAGTCTTCCCCTCAAAAACCACAAGAACTGCACTGAAAGTTGTTTAGGACTATTTCCTCGCAAAGTCAAGAAGATCAATAAACGAGACTAATACTAAATGATTTTTAGGTTCAAAATCTTTGCCTCCTCAAGAATGACGTTACACATGTCGCGTGTGTTGCTTGGATATCACGTGAAATTTAAAAAGATTCGTAACACGAAACCTTCCTAAGTGTCTGAATCCCAAGTGTTCTGAAAATAACTGTGACACACGGCCCACAAGAGACTGTCTCTCTCCTTCATCTTCCCTACCCAAAATGTAATATTTCCAAAAAACCTGTCAAAACAAAATTTAAAGAGAGTATTCTAATTTATCTCGGGAGTGTTTGGCGTTGGTCTCCTCTCGCAGCCGTTCTTAGTCTCGTGATCCCTGTGTCTCCCTCCCCACAAACGGCTGCTCGTGTTGACCAAACATTCCATTCCCTTTGTTTCCTTCAACCAATGAGCGTTGAGCAGGGAACATCTCTCAAAATTTCGCCAAATTTCATGTTTGTAGAGCTAAATATGTCATTTATCAATATTTATGGCTGAGACCCTGAAGACAGTACCTTGCAGTAATTTATCTGGATGTTTCCTGTGTACGTCAACAGTTTCGACTAAAGAAAGAGTTAGAATCTCCGGAAGATCGGCTGATGTAGAGAGCGTCATAAGTTTGGCACTGGGTGTAAACTTGGAAGCTTTCGACATTAATTTGAATTCTACTTTATATATATGTCTCAAATGCTACAGAAAAGTGGTCAAGATTAAGAAATTAGAAAAGGATCTCCAAGAGCTAAAAAATTAACTGAAAGCTGGGTATGATTCCATTTAAGATCACCGGATTAAAAGACTTCAACCATCACTTGACAGCGACTCGAACGCAAAGCGACCTTTTGTAGCGAAAGCTCTCGATTTCACCGGCCCTAGCAAATGTACTTCTTTGCCTTTAAGTCCTACAGTTGAACCGCTAGTATCTCTGCCTTATAATAATAATAATAATAATAATAATAATAATAATAATAATAATAATAATAATATCTTTATTTAAACACGATGTGTTTCAAAGCTGAACAGCTTGTGGGGTCGTGTGTAAATCAAATAAACTTCTAAATTAAATAAATTCAAATGATGGTTTTTGAGGAGAGGGGAAAACCGGAGTACCCGGAGAAAAACCTCTCGGAGCAGAGTAGAGAGCCAACAAACTCAATCCACTTATGACGCCGGGTCCGGGAATCGAACCCGGGACACATTGGTGGAAGGCGAGCGCTCTCACCACTACGCCAACCCTGCCTTGTACGCCTCAATCTTCTGGTGCTAATACCTACTCAGCCCGTCAGTCCGATAATCGCCGAGAAACAGCCGCATGTTCCCACGCACTGGCGAGGTGAATATATTATGAGCCTTTCAGATTTCGAAAGGCGGCACGCTGATTGGTCAATCGGCTGGAATGGAATGTTTGGTCAACACGAGCAGCCGTTTGTGGGGAGGGAGACAAAGGGATCCCGAGATAAAGAACGGCTGCGAGAGGAGACTAGTTTGGAGTTCGCTGATGCCAAACCAAAACAGTTAAAATTATTAAACAACTAGCTAGTCCCTCACCTTCCAGAAACGACCAAAATGAATTGCGACGAACTGCAGAATAGCTGGATGAAAAACCGTTGATAGGTGACGAAGGACTGTAGGTAGGTGTCGAAGGACTGTAGTTTGGTGACGTACGCCCGTAGATTGGTAACGTAGGACTGTAGCTTGGTGACGTAGGACTGTAGCTTGGTGACGTAGGACTGTAGCTTGGTGACGTGGGCCTGTATTCGTATGCTGATGACGTATTAATGTAAGGTGACGAGCAGGGAAAGTAGCTCGGTTGAGAACTGTGAGGTTTGCTATAGCCCGAGGACATGGTGCGAAGGTCAGATGATGTAGAAAGAGAACTCCCACCAGCTATGGTTCTAAAATAATTTTCATTTCTACCGGCTGTGGACGAGGGGCACGTGGTTGAAGAACTCTTCGCAAATGGCTCTTTCTGGGCGCGAATTCTATTCCGGTACTCATAGTCTTCAAAGCGCAACTCCTAAGCAATTGAAATAATATGGCGGAAAAGAACGATTACACTTCTGGACAAGGTAGCTTTCCTTAAGTCATTATGTTTGATAAATCATGCCTCAGCAACAATGTTTAAAGGGAGAGAAAAAAAAATCCAGCTTTGGCAACCTAAATTGGCTCTCTCTATCAATGTCACGTAAACCGCACTTCCGGTGGCTGTAATATTTGTGGATACGCCGGTCCAAGCGACTTACTTCCATATTTTTTCCAGTTTTGGAAAGAAAACTTCGGTTTAAATTTAATTCTTGAACACTTTCCAGTCAAAAGAAAACTTGAGTTTACTTCATTTAAAAATTGAAGTACTAACTAAAGATAACTCTGAGTGAGGACTGATGGGTCAAGTCATTAATGAATCAGAAGAACGCGACCATCTATTTCAAATGTTTTTCTTTGTGCTCAAGTACTAATGCTGGGGTTTAGTTTCACTCGTCAAATCTGTGGCCACTAATATAACTTTGGGATTTGCCTGATTAAAGCACAGTTCTGCCATCCTGGGGAAGCTTAAGATATGTAGGTGTGTTCTAACTGAAGGAATTCAGTTCACAACTGGCTAAAATGAATAAGTTCCTGGATCCAATCCATGGAAAAACATTTTGCATGATATACTATAGAGTAATACTACAGATATACTATATATACTATACTCTCTCTATATATAAATCATTAAGATAATAAAGTTGAAGATCAGATGCCTGTAGGGATTATAAAACAATAGCAGTTACTTGGCCCATACTCAGAGCTCAGTTAACTTCTATGTGAACAGTTTGTTCAACCTACTTCAATGCTTTTGTTTGCATATACATCCATCATAACTATGGCTTGAAATCTTTCATTATACCCTACATCATTGGAAAGTGATACTGTGGTCTAAAACAAGAACAATCATTTGATAGTCAAGAGAGTACATAAAGTAGGGAATTAAAAATCAGCAATATCAAAAATTAAATGCAGAAACATTTTCAAGTTCATTGGGATGTTTATAGCAAAAAATAAATAGCTAATTAAAAAAAGGAATTAAAAATATAATTTACAAAAATAGAAAAAAAGACACCATGTAAGACAGTAAAAAGTTGACAAAAAAGACAAGTAAAAGATTGAATAAACTAAAACGAATTAACACTTTGTTTTGAAAATCAGAATTGCAAATACCAGTAAACAATCTATAAATTTTTTCGGTTTAATCTGCAGAAGCATATTACTATTTTTGGTCATTCCACTCTTTTTCAAAAAATTGTCACTGCAGACAAACACCTTGTTCGTAACCTCTTATCATCTGTAAGTATTACTAAAAGCCAGTGGTTGTGATGGCATAAGTAACAAGATAATGTGGGTAAATTGCACTAAAGGTCTTTACACTATATGTAAACTGCTCACATGTTTATATGTTATAAACTTCTCACTTCTTCCATGTAATATATCCTTGTGAATGGAAACTTGCAGTTACCTCTTGATATTTTACAATGCTTATACATAGACCACCAAAGAGGAAACAAACAATTTTTGGAAGCAATTTTAATCTTTATTGAATTTAAACAATAAAAACCACAATTTTTTTGTCTTAAATCCTTCAATTTATAATATCTGTACTAAGTAGTACAAATACTTTCAATTGTTAATTTATACTAACAATAATATTGCACCTGTAAAACTCAATAAGATCATTTACAGAAAATATCATGTGGATCAGATATATAATTACAAAAATGATACATATGACTTTTAAGTGGAAAGTGTACAGGATGGATCACTATCCAATTTAGCTCTGATGTCTTGTAACTGCAAAACATGTTTGAGCATCACAATTTGAATCTCCTCAATCACAGTCACACCATTCAATTTATTGCCAGCTGAGTCTAGCTAATTATTACAGTCTGAAGCTCAATCAGCAGTGCAATTTATCCAATGAGAGTGAATTATGGTAATGACACAGTGATTGCAAAATATCTATCCTGGACACTTACACTGAAACTTACACGAAATTGTATTGGCCGTGTTCCTATTGTCTCCCATTTCTTTAGTTTCTTACCTAAAATGTGAAATAAAACATGCTATAATTATTATTAACATTCATCAAATTATTTTCTTTTTCGCCAGATTTTTTGCTTCAGATTTGTTTGACTTGTAATATAATCCCAATTGTTTCATGAGCTTGAATAAAAATAAATCTCTACTGATAGAAAAAATTTTTCTTGTCCCTGTCTTTACCGTACCTTTAAATCCTTAATTAAGGATTATTAAGAACTTTAAGATGGACATGAATTAAATTATTAAATTCAGCATAGTTACTATGTAATGTGACATGTTACCAATTGTACCACACAATATAACTGTTTTACTATTGACTAATAAATAATTATTAAATAGGTAATAGATTTTTATAATTACATGGAGCAGACATAGTTTCTCCAGAGTATAAAAATATTTCTGGCTGACTACAGGTGTCATCTTCAAATACAACATGCAAAGCTGTTTCCTTGGATAATGCCATTTTTGGTTACAGACAGTGCCCAGTTGTGGTTATATCTGTAGCTAGACAAAATCTCTAAAATGTTCCTGAAATTGAGGAGAAAAGAAAGCATAATGTTATTATACATTTCTGATCTAAACATAGTTAACTATGATCTAAACAAATACTAAAACAGTAAGTATATATTACACTAGTCTTCTAGATCTTCATGAAACCTGACAAATAAAAACAAAATGAAATAAATCAATGAACAACTAGAGTAGTTGACTTGCTTAGTAGTCATTTATGCCCTAATGTCAAGTGCACATACATCTTACATCTTGGTTATGTGGTAGTCACTTGAAGTCTACAACACTGGCATCAGCTTTATTGACAGCTTAGAGAGTGATAGCTACAACAGTTTGATGAAGGCTTTAATCATTCAGATATACATGAGAGTCTAAAATACTTTATATGATTACAACATGTTCTATTCACAGATCAATATCAGCATAATAAAGCATAACAGAACATTTTGAAATTATCTGGAATATTTGGACCTGCAATATTTGTATCACGTATCACTCTACAAGTCATCAATTTAAGGTCCATGAGCCTTATCACCTAAGGGTATTGTAAAATTACCAAACAATGATGTGATTCATTTCCGCCTTGAAGTAATGCAAGCATTAATTTCAGGGAAGCCATGCACTCTAATCAATCATGAGAATTTACTTCTGGATCATACATTGATCATCTCTATTCTTCAACACATTAAGGAAGATTTCCACTTCTTGTTTAGAGTATATGAGAAGCACTTCAGGGTAAAGATCAACAAATATAAGTAAAAATATTCAACATATAGTATGTAAGAGATAACAATTTAAAATCACTCTTACAGTGTCAGTGCTGGGAAAATTGCTTTTAAAGGGAGCCAATTTCGCCCCAAAAAAAGCAGACTATTTTTAAGGTGAAGGTATGCGTATCATGTCGTATATATCTCTTGATAGAGATGAAAACGTTGCTTTCACTATACTGCACGGTATTAAAGTTATCTCCATCCTGCCTTAATTAACAAGCCAGGGTTAATTAGCCCAAGCACTGGGTTACTCAGCCCAATTTGGCAAGTGTGTTTTAGTGCTCAAAGTATAATTTTTACTCAAAATGAGTCAAAGAACACCCTTGTGGAGCATTCATTTCATCATGAACAGAATATTTTAATTGAAGTTGAATTATGTCTGGACTGTGCTTAGCTATCCTTCGATTTGGTACTAATTCACTGTCAGCAGGCCAAATGCTTCGTCAATGGACAAAAGGAATGTGAACATTGGAGGAGTTAGAAACTGCACGTGCAGAAAGATTAGCCCTTCTGAACCCGGATACTAGGAATTGGAAGGCTGCGAGTAAAGTCAGCAAAAATGTTGAACGACACTCTAAAACGTTTTCAACCTATTCATGAACGTACGTTGCCACTGAGGACAAAGTAGTAACTGTTGATCTCCATTTTTCTCGTGCAAGATTAATTTATTAGATCATTCATCAAATAGAAGGATAAAGCTTCTTTACTACAAAATATTTTTAGACAAGCTCACTTCTCCGACAGAGCGCTGTTGCCTCACTTAGATTGCTCGCCGGATTATGCAGAAGGACTATATGAGTTCGGGCATTATATTGTGGCTTGAATTGGCATTTTAAAACACGTTCTCTACTTCAATCTTGATAAATTCAGCGACCTAGACGGCACAGCGAAAAATGACGAGGACCTAACACTTACACTCACGCGAAGAAGGACCTAATTACAAATCAAATTTTTTTAGCCAAAAGTAAGAACGACTCACTTCCGGGTCGACGACCAGCCAACACTTTAACTCAACATTCTATGGCAGCAACACCAACCTAAATATTGAAAAAAAAAAGCTTTACATACACGCTTATGATTTTCCACTACATATCTCTAAATATGCAGAGTTATCGGAAGTTCACCATTTGTGAAAGTGTACGCAAAAACCCTCGCAAGTTTGTGTCAACCCACTGACCAAAATGCTCGAAAGGGCTTGTGGGCTTAGAGCTAATGGGAGGAGACTACTGATTGCTCAGCAGGGGATCCCATAAACTGCATAAATCGAATGGCATGTGCTAAACAAAAAATATGAATTCTGGACGATGGACGATATTCCTATCTTAAGACCGAAGTTGTTACAAAGTCTTTGTTTCCAAACTTAAAAGCAGAGTCTATTCCGTAACGCAGCGTCTCATGAATTAGTGGACGAAGGACGATGAATTAGAATATAGATTAAAACATAAACAGGCTCAGCCAAACTGTGTGTTCCTACAGAATAACGAGTGCATTTTTGCAAAAGAGGAAGTTGGCAAAGGATTTATACGTGACGCATGTTTAAGGCCAAAATTAATACGTGATGCTTCAACAAATGAATCGTGATCGTGAGGCGTGCTTTACCTTCTGAAATATACGTGACCCGTGAGTTTTTCTTTCATTCTATGAAATCCTCAAAATTTCCCTGATACTTCTCACACAAGAAGAGAGATTTGAAGTTTTCCCTTTTAAATTCGCGACGAGTGAAATGCCGTTTGAAGCATACGTGACGCGTGAACGTTTCTAAACTTCGTGTTTGAATCAACTCTTAGGACCCTCCCCCCAAACCCCCTTTGCTACCCTGGTAGAGTTTGGAAGCAAAAAATGAACTTGTAGTCCTGGAGCAGGATAGGGCAGTCCTCTTCTAGAAACCTTTACCAGAACGGCTAAAAAGCTGGTAATGTGTGATCACTTGCGGCCCCTTCCATACGAGCCATGTGCCCATTCATTAACGTGGCGTTGCATCACAGAAGAGACAGTATCTTTTTAATGTCCGTAGACAACCTATGAGCGGCTAGTATTTCGGCTGATAATATCCACGGCTAAGAGATCGTCCGAAAAATTAATATTAGGCCTACAAGCAAAGCTTGTACGGCAAATAAATACACGTTGGTCGCAAAACATCATGATTTCGAAAAGAAATGAATACTTTCTGTGGTAATGAAACTAATCTAAAGATTTGAGGGCGAACTGGCAAAGGTGGGGGCGAACTCGGTTACGTTGGGGGCGAACTCACATAGATGGTAGAGGAGCAAGCTTGCAATGGAGAGAGCCATCAACCAAAACTGTAACCTCTACCGTATCATTTGTATATCCGCCTCGTTAACTGAAATTATTTCATCGTAGGTATTTGTAACGAAAAGGGAACTGAAGCCAATTTTTTTCTGTTCAGCTTCTCGGAGGAACTCGGTAGCGGAATGGTACTTGACTAAAAATCTCCGACTCAGCCAATCAGCGCGCGCAAAAAGCATTTTAACACCGCTTTTCCGGTATATGTTAATTCTAAAAACATAGAATCGAAAGAAAGTATAGCAAAAAGTGCTTTTTTTAAAAAACAGTGACAATTGGCGTGACCTTGAACCAGAGCCATTTTGTGTGAACAGAGAAGATGTGGAGATATAAACACACAACCTACTTGTCCGGTGGATTTATCAATAAGCAACTGAATTCAGTAATCGCTCAATAGCAAACAAGAAAAGAATAAAGTAACCTTTTATGTCACCAAAGTAAAACTAGGCCCACCAAAAATGACTTTGCACACAAACATAGAGAGTTCGTCAGAAGACGGCTAATTAGGAGAATTACTGGCTAACATTTGAGTCCATTTTCAAAACGTCAAAATTTTCCCTGATTAGTGGTTCACATTACACAACATTTCTCCGGAGATAGGCCCACGGCAGGTAGGGCAACGAGAATCACCTTTCCTTTTATGCTCAGCCACGCATGCCCTACAATACAGCAAATGAGTGCAAGGCATAATGATACAGTCACGTGGGTTTTCAAAACAAATCTGGCACAGCTGCCCTCCTTTCGCTTCTTCCAGCTCCTTTTCTAATTCTCGTATTCTTTCGGAGCTTTTCGATTTGCTCTCTTCTGCGTCCTTCACTTTCTGTTCGAACTCTTTCTGTAGTTTTTCGGAGTCGAGCTCGCGCTGAACGTCAAACCACTTGCGAAGTTCCAAAAGAGCTGCTTTATGCTTTGTGTTCAACTCAGCCTGTCCTGCCCTTAATGTGTTCAGTTCGTCTTTGAGAGTCGAGTTCTCTTCCTTTAAATCAGCCGCACATTCACGCAAGGCGAGGAGCTGAGATCTAATGTAACTCATCTGTGTAAGTCTTACGGCAGTTTCTTTGTCAATCTTCGAGCAAGTCAGCTGACCTGGAAAAGGTTAAAAAAAACAAAAACAATTAACAAATTGTCAAGTATCGAGTACCAGGTGCCAATAATATCAACTCATGCACAAATACACATACGGACAGACTTTCCATCAAGCGATGTAACTGAAAACTAACCTTGACCTCGTCTGTATTCGCGGTACTCTGTGACACCATGTGGCCAGGTGAATAGAACACAGCCGTCCAACGACCCATCCCTCAATGTCCCTTCCTGTATGGTCCCATCCGGGAACTTCAAAGTCCCATACCCAGTCATTTTGTCATACTGCCACTGACCGTCGTATTCGACCCCAGACACAAACGTCATTTTCCCCTTGCCATGCCTGAAAAATAAATCAAGCAGTTTGGACTCAATTCTTTTGCTTTCCAATCTCATGAAATGGTCAGGAAAACCCTAGGAAGAGAAATGGACGAACCAAGGATAACTGAAAACGCCTTCTTCTCATCGTTCCAAAAAATTGCTAGTTCAACTTCACGAACCTGTCTGCAAGGGTCAATAACTTCGTGATTCACAAAGGCATCCCTCATAAACAGGACGTTCCAAAGAGAGTCGATATTTATATTCTGATTAAATAATCAGATCGGCTATGATTGACTCCTGAAACTGTCTTGGGAGGTGATCCTTGAGGGAGGTTACTTCTGTCCGAATTTAATTTGCTCTTTCTTCATAATATTGTTTGTCCATGAATTCGACTTACAATATGGTGAGTGCATTGGTAAATTTATGTTAAACGCACCTCATGTTATTTTTCCATCCTCCACTGTAGATTCCATGATCGATAGCGACTGGGCTGCTATCCACTTTAGTTACTGATAGAATAAACCCTTCACCTTTGCCATGTCGCTTGCCTACAGTGCAAGTAATAAGTACAAGAAATCATCTTATCACTTCACTGATAATCTAGCACCATTTATAAAAACCCCGGCCAGAAGGGAAAGGGTTTTTAATATAAAGGGTACGGAAAAGAATCATAACGATGTTTTGGAGGTGTCTTAAATGGAAGGAGGAGGAGGGAGGAGAATGGAGGGTACAAGGAAGGAACGATTAGTAGAGGCTCTATTCTCCTTAGTAATCTCACATAATGAGCAATCTTTAAACATAATCTCAATCCCTACACAGTTTTATTCACCCTTTGTATTTACTCAGCGCTTGTCTTCGTTTAATTTCATTTAGTTATCTTTCCAAGTCAATATTTTGTTATTTCCCTTGCGCTAATTTTCACACCGCTAAAAAGGGAGTTAAAACATCTTTACGGATGCCTAAGAGGATTACCTCTACACCAGTCTCCTGTGTATAAAAGTTTCCCTGTCACGGTTTTCAGGGATCCATAACCATGAGGAAGTTCCCGCTGACCACTCGCCCTAATGCTAACGGCTTTTGAGAAGGGACGTTTATCCTGACATACATGATGCACGACATCGTCGCTAGTTATTGCTTTAACTTCCTGGCTCGTGAAAGGGTTTCTTGCGTAGTAACAAGGCATTTTTGTTCTAAAAGCGATCTCCTCAAGCTTGGAAAGAACCGTCAGCATATTTAACTGATTGGATTCTGTAAAAGAACAGGGACACGAAAGCAAATTGTTAATAAAGTGCATTTTAAACAACAAACATATGAAATACATATAAATGAACTGCGGTTATGAAACGTATATGCGCACAATCCTTCGCAGTAAAGCACTATTTAAGCAATAGTGAAAATCAGACTTGAAAAAAATTCAGGCCTGTACGGGATTCGAACCACTGACCTCTGCGATACTAGTGCAGCGCTCTACCAATTGAGCTAACAAGCCAACTGGGAGCAGGCCATCAAATTAATTTGGTAGAGCGCCGCACTAGTATCGCAGAGGTCAGTGGTTCGAATCCCGTACAGGCCTGAATTTTTTTCAGGTCTGATTTTCACTATTGCTTAAATAGTGCTTTACTGCGAAGGATCGTGCACATATAAAGTGCATTTTGTTTTTAATTTTCAGGCAATGTTTCGGTACTACGCCACCTTGACCCTCCCTTGAAGATACGTCATCGTTAGGCGGCTCAGCGGATTCGTCGGCTATCATCGAGTTCACAGCGATCATTCTTTGAAAAAGTCCTCTTTGAATTTCTGCAGAGCGCATTAAGGCCTCTAAAGGGGCTGTGAGCTCACGCAGGAGAGTCCCTGGATCACAATCCTGATTCTTTCCCGTGCTTTTCCTATTACTAGCCTTGGGCCCTGGGAGAGCATCATTTCCATCTTTAGGTTCAACAGCCCACCGCTCCAGTTTGAGCAACACAAGTCTGTAGAGAGAATTCTGGATTTGCATGCATTTGACAATGCTCTCAAGGAGGGAGTCCATTAATTCTTTCCCTACTAAAACAGTAAGGGTTGGCGCCGGCCCTGCCTCGTCAGCTGGAGGAAGAAACACTTCGCGAGGATCTGCAGAAGTTTGTGCCGTAAAATTTATTATCGGAGAAAAAGAAAACCTGTGTAACGGTTGTTGTACTTGAGTGCTAACTGTGCTAGGATCTGTGGACACTGAAAAGAAAATTGAAAATATTTGAGTATTTGCAACTGCACTTAATTTCACCGTGATATCCCTATTGCAAGAATCCCTGCTTCTATACCCTCTCCATGTTTCCCCACTCACTGCGTCCTCGGTTTTCTCTCTCATTTTGCAGGATATACATATCAATTAAAAGAGTAAAGGAATTAAGAGTGGAATTTTTTTTCTCTTTTTTTATTTTTTCGTTACGTCAAATTACTGAAAGGTGAAATGGTCTTATTAACCACGTCCAGTGGAACTGCAGTATTCAAAGTCGGATCTTGCCTGTTATTTCAACGGTTGTTGTCGGTTAAAGCTTTCAATTGGTGGCGAGATAAGGAACATTGGCTTATCAACTTGTTTTTAAACTTTCATTGTTCTTCTTCCTCTTTGCGAGCCTCCCCAGAAATGATCCCACCATCAGAGCCAGAATGACTTTATATGTTTCTGCCAAGAGTTTTCTCTCTATCATTATATTCTTTTCAATTGTTACATTTACAGTAAAGAGTAAAACGTAGAGTAAAAGAAAAATAATTAACCTGCGCTCAACGCAGGCCAGGCATAGAGGCTACGGAGTGAGGTTTCTTACTTGGGCTTGTAAAAACCACACCACTGGATGATCTAGACTCTTGGTTTGCTCGACTGACAGGATTACGGGCGGAGGATTTCTGTTCCGTTTTTTTGGCACCAAATGATGATAAAGTGGGCCTACCCCAACTTTGAAAGAATAACAAAAACGCTCTTTATACCAGTGGTTAAAGTTAACTAAAAACGTTTCTCCTGTTTCCCATACCATGAAATGGCCTTTGCCTACCTAGTATGAAGTATCCCTATTCTTCAAAATAGTGGTAGCACAAGCATTACGGACATACGTCTCCCCTTCCCCCTTTAAAACGAAAATTCAGGTTGGGGAGGGAGGGAGGGAGGGGTACTTTTCACCAAGAGTGAAGTATTACTCCAAGAAAACAACTCAGCCTAATAAACCCAATTTTCACGACTACATACTCTTGAAAATATGTAGTGTGTAAAAGAAAAGGTCAGTCTATGGTTTGCAAAGTCATGGATCTGTGTTTTACTATAATTGTGGATATTTTAATTACATGGAAGAACTTGTAACTGTCATTCCTGTTGTAATTGTTCCTGTTGACTTCTTCAGGTAGTTATAGTCTTCTAAGCGCAATTCCTAGGTTAAAAAAGTGGATCAGTGAGTTTTTCTGCATCAAGCAGTATGAATTGGGAAAATATTTCTCCTGAAGATGAAACATCGTTTCAAGAATTACTGTCTATTCATTCTAATGGCTTGTGATCTCTGTTACGTGTTTTTCAGAAGAGAATCTCTCCACTGATCTCTCCTCTGAAAAACGCATAACCGTGAGAGTCTTCTTTGGATTGAGTGTTGTAAATCTAAACCAAACATTAAATCACTTGAAGTGACAACAATAACTGAATCAGAAAAAAAAGGAAAAAGCAATGGGAACTCAAAGTTATAATAATATTAAAAGAACTACAGCCATGAAATATGAAGTAATATACAAGTAATCAAGAGCTCAATATGACTACATGGCAAGAGGGACTGCCAATAGGTTTCCAGACCAGTCACAGAGAACTGTGAAGCAAAAATCAATGCAATTGCAGATTACTGTCAAGAAACAACTGAAACTTGCTCTAAATGCTTCTTAATTTTGTGAAGAAGCTTTAAAGCTATGACACTTGAAAGATATAATTCTCTCTGGGTGTTGCACCTATTGAGACAGGCCTTTCATTTCAACTGAGCCTTAATTAATAGAGTCTCATTTCAATCTGGGCAATAAGACTTTTCCTTGCTGTCCTTTCATCTCTTTGTGTTTGATCTTAATTGCCACCAAATAACAACTTAAAAGGAGACTTAAGTCCTCAGCTCTTCATAAGATATCCCCAATTATTAAAAGCTGGATCATTGGATAATGCAATTCAAGACTTTTCATTGGCTTAGCCATTATGGTATATGAGCCAATATACCATAATCTAATATCTGTACATTGTAACATCTGGTTTCTTCTTACAAAATAAAGTCGAGAAGATTTGTCTAATATTTTTGGGGCATTTTTTTTTAATAAAACAATTATTCTACTCGTGCTTGTTGGATATGAGATGACTATAGCCAACTAGGCACTACGCGCCTCGTTAGCTATCTATCATCTCATATCTAACGCGCGCTCGTGGAGTAATTGGTAATTATATCATATGTTTAAAGGAACAGATAATTAATTACAGTTACTGTTACCACCATCTAAAAGTAACTCAAAGGAAAATAATGAATCACTGAAAAGATTTTCTTACTCACATCAGTACTCTTTTTACAGTAAACATTCATTGCTGTAATGTTTTGAAGCCTTTCTTTACGAACACTGGTACATCCCCAAACTTGATCACCCAATGACTCTTCTGTGGCCTAAAAACCACAAAACATAAATTATAAATTAAATTATTAAAGATACATGTACACCTAATTGCAATATGGTTGTCATAGAAAAAAGCAAAAAGCAAAAAGCCAAATAGGAATTAATTACACCATGTGATTTATATTTGCATATTTTAATAATTTAACAGTCTTGTTATTGTGAATGACTTCTTAAATAATTGATAAATTATTAAAATATGCAAATGTAAATCAAATGGCTAATTAATTCCTATTTGGCTTTTTGCTTTTTGCTTTTTTCTATGACAACCTTCATGCAATTAGGTGTAGTTCTACATGATTTGAATTGGTGTCAAACTAAGCAAAGAAAGATCTATGGCACAAAATTTTGCAACCCCATTTCTGTCAATGAAAGAAAACTTTACTTGATGAAATAATTTATGTGCCTATGTTAAAATGGAAATAAATAAACTATGTTATAAGTTTCAAAAGTTGAAACATCCACTCTTTCCCTCCCAAGATCTTATTTAATTGAGTATTTCTCCAACTGCCATACAATACTTTTGACAGTAGTTTGTGGAATTTGGTATTGGATCAGCTAATAATTCCCTGGCCCCGGTTGTTCAAAGGATGGATAAATTTAAAAATATCATAATTGTGAAATGGCTTGATGACCTGGTTAACAAAAGTGTGAAATATAACCAAAAGCTGTAGGTTTGATTTGAGTGCAGTTTTAGCAATGAAAATATAATCTCCCACATTTATTCATTAATTTTAAAGCAGAATTCACAATGATTATAATAATTAGCTTTATTCACATGTCGGTGTACTTTAGCCATGTGTTGATTGAGCTTATTGGGGACACAAAACATATAAATAAAGAAATATATCTAAATAAGGTACTGTTGAAGAGTTTAATTAGTCAGCAGAGATTTGCTTTAAACTAAACTAAACTGGCCTCTAAAATTCTCTAACTTACACGAAATTGAATAGGTGTCCCAGTTAATGTCCAGGCTGGGGGTAGAATTACTGAAACAGAAGGAAAGTAAAGTTAATATACTAGACATTTCAAAATTAAACAGCAAGCTTGTCAGAAAAGCATAGGAAGAGATGGTTTTCTTGAAGAGTTACCAAAGGAAATCCTCAAGTTAAACTGGTGTCAAGCATAATTCGATCTGCTTAACAAATAGATTCCATGTTGTGGTATGTCCATTGATTAATAGATCACAGAAGACATCACTATGTGGTAACAACAAAAAGTAGCACCAATTTAGGTGCAACCACAGGTGTCACTGATTTTCTTACCACATTTTGACATCTCCTGTAATCTATCCATTAGAAAATCCACATGGACACTACTTGTTTTGTTATGTTATGTACCCCTATTTGCCCCTCCCACTAATATGATTGAAAAACAAACCAATGTTATATAATTGGCTATGTATCAGTCACAAGGAAATTCAGATATCAAATTGATGTAGTTTAATACTTAGCTTACATGGAAGCAAGATTGTTTCTCCTGAGTAAGAAAGACTCTCTTGACTATCGTCATCTATATACACAACTTTTAAAGAAATACCAACTCTATTAGCGGACATTCTGGACAGCTCTGGAGACAATCACCCAATACTCATGCAGGTACCTGAAGTCAAGATAATAAACACTACTTAACAACACTAATTAGTAATGACAACATATTCACTCAAGCTGAAATTTAGAAATGATCATCTTTAACTCTTGGAAGTACCAGAAGAAAAAATGAAAAAAACTTTCTTACTACAAAAATTAATCATAACAACAGGTTAATTTCAACTGAATTAGTTTAACACTGACCTATGATAAGTTTGTACATTTTACAGAAATTTCAGAGCTTTTGCAAAACATTAAAGAGAGTCAAATACACAACGCAAGATGTCAAACAGGAAAAACACCTTTTCAACACAACCCAAATGGTGCAAAGCCTAACAATTCTATTTAGACAATTCATATTCAGTGTATACCTAGCTCCACACACAGGGAAGATAGAAGTAAAATAATCTTGTGTTTAGTTCATGTTTTGTAGCACAGTGGGTATAAAACTAATAGAGGGGAAAGTCTCTCAGAAAATCTACTAACTCTGTAAAATACCTACCTGCTGAATTCATGTTTTTGACAATCACTCCCCAATTACCTGGGCTTGAGAATGGCTCATACTTTATACTGTATTATGAGTGTTCCTTCCCAGCAACTCATAACAAACCCTCAACATTCACCACGGAAAGGGGGAGGGGAGGGGAGGGAAAGTCAACCAGTTGAGGCCCAGTGTTTAAGTCTTTCCTCATCGAGGGAAAAATGTTTTTGAAATTTCCAATCTTGTCAAAGTCTTCACTCTGATGAAGGGCTAATGTTTGAAACATAGGCTTTTAAACACTTTACGGTGGCCAATTTACATTATCAACTCAGATGATTATCCCAAATTACTTTCAGTTGTTATCCCCACTGATGCAGCATCACAGTTTCTTTTAGAAACTTACCTATAAGACCGCCTCAGAGCTGTTGTTCATTTTGTCACACAACATCTTAAAAGAATGAGTTTCATGACAAGAGGGAATCCCATAATCTGATTGGCTACCCAAGCTGGCAAGAGGGGCCCATCTTTCCCACTCAGGATTGCCAACTTTGATCCCATGCAAGTGCTTGAGGCAGACTTACAGACTGTAATTTTTGTACAATGTCAGCAATGAAATTGCAAAGAACGTACATTTTATTGAACACATCCCCGTCTGGGGCTTTTCAGTGAACATCAGAAGACAGTCGAAACAAAGAAAGCATAAACGACCCTTGTAGGTTTATTGTGCAACAAACACAGTTAATTGGCTTTCTTTACCAGCTCTCGAAATAAACAAGGGATTCGTGATTCTTATTTAAAAGCAAAACCTTTTTGCAATTTAGTAAATCCATTATTGACCAAGTTTATTCAGTCAAGACGGCTGGAAATTAGTCTTGTTCTTTCTTTCCGTTATTATTATGGAACTCGATCTCGTCTCGGTCCTTAAAATAAAAAAAAAGGTAACTGGGCCAATATCCAGCCATCTTGGCCACACGCTTGGTCCATAAGCCATTCAACATTCAGTAGGTTGGCTTCACAGAAAGGTTGATGGGTTGCCTCTCTGGATAACTCTGAAGACTTGGTCATACAAGCCGATCACTCTGGGATGATCACAGTAAATACTGCTGCACATTCCGCAGAAGAATCAGAAAACAGAATTAAGTGCATGTTTAGAATTGAAATTTGCTACAAGATTTCCACGATTTATTCTCTTATTCTGTAAATACAAAATCAAAGAGTTTCTCGTTCTTTTCATGCCCGTTTTCCATGGGTGAAAGAAGCCTAACAAGCTACACCACTCACACGGAAATTAAAACTGCCAACTGCACTACGCACAACTACGGCTAACAACACATAACGGTCAACCATGAATGAGGCAAAGTGCCCGATGATTTAATTACAACGACTGTGATATACACTCGAAACTGTAGCTGTTATCTGCGATACAACTTGAAAAAAAACAACAACAGCTGTCAGTTTAAATTTGCTTTGCTCACAAAGAATCGAAAGTAATTTGCTTCCGCCCGAGCTATTAAAACGAGCTAAACCCACAATGGAACATTTAAGGGCTTTGCTGATCTTCACTAAACACTGCAAGCTGAGCTTCATCCTACAACATAAAATAATTAAAATAAAAAGTACATACACACCTCAATTGGTCTCTGTAAATGATAGTGAATGTACGTTACCTGCGAGAAGTCGTTGCAATACAACATGAACAATTCCCGAAAAGCCTTATGGGACAGTACAGCCAAGGTTCAGTAAGGCGTCAGCAAGTAAGAATATTTTAAAAAGCTAATTTCCAAGAAATAAAAATCTACATAAACTCTACCTAACGAAGTTAGCGATGCGGCCTGAATCAGGTAGGCATGCCTGATCTATCTACGTCGCTTCAATCACGAAAAATAGTGACATCTTTCCGCAAACGACGTCGTAGTCGTGCAAACTCGTCATCTATCTTTCTTCCTTTTATTGTCAATTTTTTTTTTGGAAAAGGAGACAATGACGCTCCTTTGTTATCATTTCTACCGTTGTAAAATACTTCATTCAGGTTGAATGGCCAGCCGTGCTTTTATTGTGAAATTAATTAAGATAGAAGAGACCCATGCCAAAAATTCACCGTTCCAGTTCTTTCAGTAATTAATGTTGAAATTCCAAGATATTCACCTCCCACGGTAAGTTTAATTTTTCCCATGTCCGATGATTTACTATTCAAATAAAAAAGGAATGGATGGATGGTGTATCAAAAGAGTGGTAGTGATAAAAAAAAAAAAAAATGCGGTTTTGACCGGGGTACATGGTAAAATAGACTGTTAGGATAGTTGATAAAACGCAAAGTCTCCACAAAAGTTAGGTTCAAAGCGGTCGACGAGGGCAAAAGGAGTCAGATCACCGCACAGTACGCAACTATCGGTTTGTTTGTAGACAGTCAGCTGGAACTGACTTGATCGACTTCATCATCAGTTTTGATATCTGGGTTCAATAAATTAACAGTTTCTTTCGAGCTATTCTGCTCGTAAAATCCTCGAGTAGTGTCTACATTTTCCATAACCTTGGAACCGTTGTCAGATGCAATCTCCGTGTGAGTGTTCACGGCGTCGACATCTTTGGGAATGCTCTCGGTATTGACATCTGTGGGAATGCTTATAGCCCCGTTATCCTGGGGGATGTTTACACTTCCGATATCATTGGGAATGTTTTCACCATTGTTCTGAGGAACGTTTATAGTTTGGCAATCATTAGGAAAGCTCCCGTCTTCACTGTCCATGAGAGCATTCACATTATCGAAACCTTCTTTGTCATTTCCCTCCACAATTTCACCCTCATCTCCTCTAGATTCAATTTCTAAATTTCGAGGATTTACAGAAGACACATCAACGGAAGCTTCTTTTATCTCGTTGGTATTCCGTTCTCCAGTTTGCAACTCGGTTGGGTCAGGTTTCTGTTCGAGTGGTTCAAACCGACTTCTTCTTCTCGGGCCATCCGTAGATGCATCCCGTTCACCATTGACGTTTCTGTTTGACCGATGGTCATCACGCTCACGTCGCCGGTCATCACGATCGCGATCACGCCCTCTTTCACGGTCTCGGTCACGTTCACGATCGCGAACACGATCGCGATCACGACCACGAAAACGGTCATCCCAATCTCGACCTCGCCCACGATCATCGCGTTCTCGACGGTCACGATCATCACGATCACGTCCACGATCTCGGTCCCGAGCTCGTTCACGATCTCGATCCTCATGCTCCCTTCTTGGCCTCCGGTCTCGCTCTTCATTGGGGATATCCATGGATTTATCTGGGTTATCTGTGTTAATCTCTTCCTTAGGGTCTTCACCTTCTTTTTTGCGCTGCTCATTCCATTCTTCGGGTGCCTCAGAATTATGAGCATCCTCTGGTGGTCTGCTCTCCGGCCAACCAGGAGGTGGAATGCCATGAGGTGGTGGCCCTCTCATGGGACCATGCCCTGGTCCCCATGGATTTGGACCAGATGGGCCAAAGTCTGGAGGGCGCATTGGTCCTCCAGTGGGCACGAGAGAAGGTAGATCATGAGGGAACCTTGCTCCTCCTGGATGAAAAGGTGGCATTCTGATGTGATGAGGTCGGAATGGGTGTGGTCCGTGATGCATGGGAGGGAGATGGGTGTCCGGAAATCTACCAGGATGGTGAGGAAAAGGCGGCCCATCCTGAGGTCTAACGGGATTGTGTGAGGGATGTTGTCCTCGTTCATGAGGTCTACCAGGATGATGGGGAGGGAACTGATTAGCTTCATGCAGTCTGCCCTGGTGATGAGGTGCCAACTGACCATCCTCATCTTTGGGAGGAAACTGACTAGAATCTTGTGGAAGCCCCGAAGAAGGGAATCGGCTTTTTTCTGACTGGAACTGCCCTCCTTCTTGTGGTCTGCCTACGTTTGGCGATGGACCTGGCGGGCCTTTATGAGTTCCTACAGTAGGTGGTCTTGTTGGATTAAACTGATGGAGTGGGGGACCACCTATATTCGGAGGTGGTACTCCAGAAATATGTGGAGGCGGTGCTCCTGGTGGTACCATGTTGGGAGGCAGACGAGCTCCAGGAAACGGATGCTGCATCATCATTGGTGGAGGAATCATAGGAGGATGTCCTGGGAACATGTGGGGTCCTGGAGGGGGAACGTGAGGCGGGGGCTGTCCGATTGCGTTCACGGCTTGAGGTTGCTCTGAACTCTTTTCATTAGTAGCTGCCTGAGCGGCTGCCAGCTTCATTAGCTCTTCCTGACTCATGTTTCCAAGATCTTTGTCATCTTTAAAGGTATTGGTATCTGCACTGCCGGCCTCTGATCCTGTAGAAGACCATAAAATATACATTAAGGATGTCATACAAACTATCAAACGTGATAAATTTTCTTTTTTTTGTACTTAAGACACTGTGGGACTCTATAAGTTTATTGCCTTTTGAATTAGAGTTTCAGAAGCCAAGACATATCTACTCTTTCTTTTAACTACAAAATTAAAGAATCAACTCGACAAATCAGATTTCTGAC
This sequence comes from Stylophora pistillata, assembly GCF_964205215.1. Classification (NCBI taxonomy): domain Eukaryota; kingdom Metazoa; phylum Cnidaria; class Anthozoa; order Scleractinia; family Pocilloporidae; genus Stylophora; species Stylophora pistillata. The sequence goes on along the minus strand of NC_142526.1, from coordinate 28,837,571 downwards.
TCAGAGATAAAGGTCAAACTACACGTACCCTCCTTCGTGGTGTTCTGATGTCCTGGTGGTACAGTTTCCGGGTCAATCCAACTTCCTTCACTCAGTGCCTGTAGATCCACATTAGCTCCCAGCTTGCCCCAAGGGATGAAAGCTACACCCTGCTCCGTATCGAAATGTTCTTTGTATTCTCTTCCTTTCACTCCTTTTCCAGGTGCCCAAGCCAACTGCAACAACACATCAACATTGTCATTGTTTTGATGACTATTATTGGATTAGGTCTCTCAGGATGGGGAAAAGAGTACTAAATAATCCTAGAGTTTTGACAACTAATAACCTGCAGGAAATTCAACCACGTTCTTGTTGCTCCTGAGACTTCCTTCCAATCAATCTGGCTTAAGATGTTTTGCAACAGCAGATATTATCTGAAGCAACAACATAATTTTTGTCATTCATGCTACTGCAAACTTTGACAGTGATCATGTGGGACCTCAAATTTGATGTTTTTAAAAAGTTACCTTACATCTCTATTTAATAGTTTGTTCCAAAAAAAAAAAAAAAAAAACCTTAGGTCCATAGAATTAAAATGCAGATTCTGAAGATCTTCCCACACTTACACCTTGGATGAACCACACTCCAATATGTAAAGATATGATGAGTCTAATACAAACCTTTAGGGAGTTACCATGAAGCCTTTCATTCTTTAAAGTAACCAGCACCTTAGAAGCTTCTTGTCTTTCTGCCATCACAACATAAGCACAGCCTCTGGGTGGGACCATCTGCACAAATTAGAAAGGTCATTGATCAAGACAATTTAATCAGCACTTTACATAATACAGTGTATGTGAGTAAAAGTCATCCAAAGAAAAGGACTGTAATGTGTTTGTATCCTTAGGATCAACATTACAGACAGAAACTCAACTTATGGAAATAGAACCTGAGAACACTCAGGCTTGATCAGGTTATTAGGAGAGTTATTAATTATTAGAACATAGCTAGCTGAGTCGCGCAATCAAATTCATTATACGTAAGCGTGCTCAAAATCCCGATAGTGCACGCTGATAGCCTCAGCAAATCCGACTTCGCCAGAACTTTTTTTTTCGCGCGAGCGGCCATTGTTAGCGCAGAGAAAAATAATATATTTCGCGACAATAATGGATACAAACAGAAACTCGGCCTACTAGTCCGAAAACGAAGACAATGTTTCGACCTTTTCCCTTGGGCTAGAGTTCTTAAATGAGGCAGAAAAAGAGAAAAACAAAGGAAAAGGAGACTCGGCATCAGCGCCATCACGAATCGCTTCAACTGATATTGTAGTCCGTTTTTCGCGTCGGATTTGATGCACAATTCCACGGGCTATGTTCTAAAACAATTGGTTCGTGCTTTCAGCTGTGCACTATCGAGTTATGGAGCACGTGGGAAGTTTGGAGAGCACTCAAGAAGCTAGAGTTGCCCTCGGCTATCACCTCGGGCAACTCTTACGCTTCTTTCGTGCACTCCAAACTTCCCGCGTGCTCCATAACTCGATAGTGCACGCTAAAGCATGAACCAATTGTTAATTAGTGTTGTTATAATTCTTGTCATTGAACAGTTGTAGTTGATAGTAGAGCTAGGCATTTTCAATGATTACTTCTTAGTCATTACATTTACATGTTCTTAATTTCTCACTGCAGATACAAGTACATTTTTGGAAGAAGGCTTCTCTTTACTCATTAGTGTCCCATGTTTAAATAGTTTCTCAGTTTTAGTGTACCACTCTAGCCAAAGGAACTATTATGCATTTGGCAGATGGCCATGATGTGAGTTTGTAAAATTACCATACATCAAACCTGATTTTTTGGCCAACACACAGAATTGGAAGAGGCATATAGAGCGCTGGACTGTTGTGCGGGAAGTCGAGGGTTCGAGCCCCGGCCAGACCAACACTCAAGGTCTTAAAATAATTGAGAAGAATTTGCTACCTTTCTATAACATTAGGAAATGGTTAGATATTCTAGTCTTCTCGGATAGGGACGAATAAATGGAGGTCCCATCTCCTGCATGGTTGGGGTAGGAGAAGTAAATTTCCCACACACGAGATTACTGTGTGATGGATGTCCTCTCCTTGGGTGGGATGGGTGGGAGGGTGGACTAGCACGAATGGTTCGTATGTTCCTTTCTAGTCCTTACCCACTGCAAATTGATGCAGTGAAAATGGAGTAAAGTAAATTAGTAAATTAATATCAAATAATCAACTTTGCAAGTACATGTATAACAAAACTTTAGGTGAGGGCGCATGGAATCAGAAAGAGACATTCAACATCAAGCTGCAAATTTGCCAGCTTGTAACTGACCGCCCGTCTCTATAATATCATCAAGTTCCATAGGCTACCATACACTGATTCTTGACTTTTTTGAAGCTATTGATAGCCAAACAGGATTTCAATAACTTTCAACTTACATCAATAGATGAAACTGTAAACTTCTTGGTCTCAAACAGCTCCAGTAGATTTTCCTTCATCACCATCTTGGCCAAATGTCCAACCCAGATTGTTGTACTACAAACTAAATAACAGTAGAACACCTATCAGTTTTTTAGCGCTTGCTTTATTATAAAACCAGTGCAGTGCTCTACCAACTTTCATACATTTCATGAAACTGCAGTACATATATGATTTTCATATATTCACTGGTATCGCAGAGGTCATGGGTTCAAATCCTGTACAGGCCTGAATTTTTTCAGGCCTTATTTTCCACCTACTATATAAGTAGGGGTTATTAGTGCGAGGCATACTTTTTTAAATTTTATGAAACCTCAATACACATATATGATTTTCATATATTCAAAATTCATACCACTAAGTGTTTCCTTCTTTGGTGCTGGAATCCAGTCTTTTCTTTTTTCAACTTCTTTGTCACTGCCACGGCCTCTCTCCTTTTCTCTTTCCCTGTCAGAGTCACGATCTTTGTACCAATCCCTGTCTCTGTCCCGATTCCTCCCTCTGTCCCTATCTCTGTCCCTGTCTCGGTCTCTTTCCCGATCCCTTCCATGAGGTGAGCGTGACCGTCGTCGAGGTGAGCGATCTCTCCACCTGGGACTCCTACTCCGTCTTCTAGGAGACCTAGAGCGATGGTAATAACCAGGAGATCTTTCTCTAGAATGCAGATCAGGGGACCTTCTGCCAAATGGCCCTGTTAAAGAATAATATATCCAAGGTGAGACATATATACTTGCTCAGAGTTGCATATACAGTGTAGGGCCTAGCAGCTACATGTAGCAAACTTTCTAGTTAATTTGCAGCATTTAGCCCAATATTTTAGTCCTTACCTCAAATTATTTAGTGGCCTACAAGAAAATATATGTTGACTGTGGCAAGTTACACCCAGAACTGCTAACTTTTCAACAACTTAGAAAGAAAGAACACTTAAAGAAACTCTCAGTCTTACATTCTAAGAGGAAAGTTTGCATGTTGTACGTCAATTTGCAGTAATTCTTTGATGACACATATGCACACAGTTAACTGGTAGGTTAGGATGTGAAATGGTGGATGATTACAACACTTTCCTTGTCTCAATAATTTTACATTTTTGTCTTCAAATACGAGTGAAAATTAGCAGAGAGGAGAGGGATAGATATGGTGTCAGAGAGGAGAGGATAGAAGCAAGGACAAGCAAGGTCTCTGACTTTAAATTATATTAGACTTGAAAACCCCGTAAGAAAGCATTAAAAAGGTATGTGATTTTCAACAAAAAGAAGTCTGGTACCTGCAGGATCAGGATGTCGGTCATGAGGTTCCCCTATTGGTCTGAAAGTGCTCTGAAAATCACCCTGCAGATCACCCATGCGAGGGCGAGTTCTGAAAATTACAAATATTCAATTGGCATTAAAATACATTGCAAATACCATACTAAATTAGAACAGAAAATTGTGCTATACTTATGCTGTCTGGTAACCTTTACAAATCTGTCCAAATGGAAGTCAAACATATATCTTATTAACCAAGTGCGAGGGCCATACTGGGAGAATATTGGCCCGAGGTCTTGACAGCACAGACCTCGCTGTGCTTGGTCCATACAAAAAAGACAGAGGGTCGATATTCTTCCAGTACAGTCCCGAGCAAGCTTGGTTAATAAGAGATTTATTATACGACTGAAGTTCAAAGGGACACAAGTGCGGTATCATTCGGGACCATTCGGGACAGTACCCGGTCCAATACTGAGAGATTATTGACCGGCAATAGAGAATTTTGATTGGTTGATTTTAGTTATTGGCCCTCTGACTGCCCAAGTCGTGTAATAAATATTACTATCATGCTATAGGCTTTATTTTCCTTGTACAGAGTTAATACCTTGGCAAGTGTTAACTTACTCTTGGCTTAAACGTCTCTCTTCCTCCATCAAATGGCGTCGTTGCTCAGCAATTCTTGCATCATCATCATCATCATCCCCATAATCAAAATCATCTATGAGAGTCTAAGGAATGTGAAGTAGATTAAGCAAGAATCCACTGTTCATTAACATTATATTTCACTGGGGCACCCACAGTGTACCTTTCAGTGATACCACAAATGAAGAAGAGGAATGAAAGTGTAACCAACAGATTGCACTCTACTTGAATTCTTCGCAAAACTAGAACAGAGCTCACTCAGATTGCTACTTTTAGAGAAGTAAAGAACAAGTCAATAATGCTGCAGTCTGCCTCTTTGTAACTGACAGTATATGACTGAAAAAAGACATTCAGAGCTTCAAGAAAGAGATTGCATGGAATTCAACTAACTTTTTTTCAAGTTGGCAAGGTTCTACTACCTCAATTAAATAGCTTTACATCACCAAACATCTTTACATAACCACTTAGTTTACTGTATTCATCTTTCACAGGCACAAACACAGACAAGAAAGCTGATCTACACTATGCAGATAACTCACCGGTCTTCTCTCATCTCCAGGTTGGGGACCAAGTTGTGTTCCAGGGTTGATCTCATGGGGAGGCCACCCAGGCATGCCACTTGAAGGTCCAAAATCTGAGCCATCAGCAAATCCTGTAATTTGATTGGGTTGTAAAGAATCATCACCATTCCCCTGGGGAACAAGTACCTGAGATGAACTTGTCGATGAATCTGGTGCGGCAGACTGGTTTGCCTGCGGCATTCGTATGTTCATACCTACAACAATAGCATTGCCCAACATTAGTTCAAGGAATCCTTATTTGTACTTCAATGAAAAGGCTTCACAATTCAGCAACATAAAGGACAAACAAAACATCTAAAAGGCAATCAACATTTTTAGGACGGTATTAGAAGTAGACCACAACATCAGTCAAGCCCTGAGCCCGGTTGTTCAAAAGTAGGTTAAGATAACCCAAAGTTAGTGTGAAATTTGATTTCAGATCTGAAAGCTTTAAAAGAAAATTCAGCTTAATTCCATTTGTCTACAATTTGATGATTTAATGTCCTAAAATAAATTGGGAAAATTATCCAAAAACAGCTTTTGATCAGAGAAATATAGAAACCTGGATTAAGATTTAACCCTGGGTTAGTGCTAATCGCCTTTCGAACAATTGGGCCCAGGACATGATTTCAAAGAGTGGATGATGTCATACATAAGATAAATTATTATCCACTGTACTACTGTCTGAGACCTTCTAGCTTCTGAGGTATAACTAAGATCCTGTGACAATTCTTAGCAATAATACGACCTAAAAGAAAAAAAACCTGCATGACAAAGTCTTGATTTACTTCAGTCTGTAGTTGTTTGGTTGAACAGGATGGCACAAGTTTTCTGGACTAATAACAGAGCACAGTAGAGCAAAAATAATACAATACAAAACAATTTTGACATTGTTTAGAAAATTCATCTAACCATGGTAATTTTCACCTGTAAGGGCTTGGATCTGAGCATAAACCTCTGGCTGCAGTTGAAACTTAGGTTGCTGTTGACCAAGTCCTGGAGGAGGTTTGCCTCTCCTTTGAGATTCCACCGTTGCAGACACGCCACTTTCCATTTGGTGTGGAGACTGGGTTTCCTGTGGTACGGTGACCACTCCTGGTGGAAGAAGCTGTTGCTGCCTCAGCTGCTGCTGTTGTTGCTCATTAATGCGCTGCTGTTCTTGTAGCTTCTGCTGAAGGAGCTGAATCTGTTTTATATGTTCCTGCTGTTGCTCCTCAAGATTGGTGGCAACTGGATTAGTCATGACTAGGTTGACCTGATTCTCTGACAATTCTACAGCAGATGCATTGACTGTCTCTGTAGCAGGTGGCACTTCACTCTCTGTACAAAAACGTAATATTGTTGTGAGTACTGTTAAGCCAACTGTAAGGGAAAACTGCACCAAAATCAAGTTATCTTACTTATTTATGGGAATTATCACTGACTTTCCGCAAAGAAGCAAGAAGCAAAATTCTGCATTCAAAACTGACTTGCACAAAAGCAACATTAGCATACTCCAAGTACCATATTTATTCATCTATAAGCTGATCTTGGCTATAAGTTGAGACCCTAAACTTCAGTCTGTTTTAATCAGGAAGGTTCTTAAATCGTATAAATTGAAAATACTCGGCCATAAGCCGAGACCATATTCAGAGAATTCCATTCTCGAACAAACTGAAATGAACACAAAAGTTTCAGAACAGAAAAGAGTTTCAATGCAGTATTGCCTTCGAAAACAATTCCGAGAGAACCAGAGAGTAATTCATCAGTGAGTTGCTAGAGGAAAGATGAAGAGAACCTCTTTAATGGGAGTTCAAGATGTCAGCAAAACACACAACGATGGGCCGTTACACTTCGAAATAACCCCAGCTGGATGAGAGATTACTTGACTGGTTTTCAGAGCAGAGAAGCCAAGATAAGTTTTCTTTTCACGTGATCGCAAATTTCAACACTGTAACATGTGACGAGTTTGTTTACCAATCATGGGAATGGGCAATTCGATTGGTCAGTTTCGAAATTTTTAAAACACTTTCGCAAGATCTGCACACTCATTCAAAACCTGCAGAATCTCTGATCTCTACACAGCAAGGAAGATGAAGAAAACTCGGAATAAATGGCAGAACTAGCGGATGAGGAGGAGATGGACGATGAATTCCACGCCAACACTGAGGACGAACAATAAGCCGTATTTATTATGTGCCGAAAACAACAAACCGCTCCTTTGGAAGCAACCACATAAATAAAGTCAATGACCATCCTCAACTTGTTTTGTTATTTACTTCTGCATGCAATATCTCGGCTTATAGACGAATATATCTATGTTTCCTTTGAATTTGCTGTTTCAAAGAAATTATGTTTGGAAAAACACTCGGCTATAAGCCGAGAACCCTTCTCTAGCTCAAAATTTTGAGATTTTGGTAAAGTTTTGTGAAAAAATCACTCGGCTTATAGATGACTAAATACGGTATGTCTTATAAGCAAGGTCTGTACCCTTAAAGTGCACCTATACCCAAAAATTTTTTTTCGCTTAACGAAATAAGCTTATTTTTTGGAGTATTTCTCTGCAAAAATTTCTTAATTTGCTCAAATCTTTAATTTTCTGTGCCCAGTCAAAATACGGAAAATCGGCAGCCATCTTGCCCCACGACCGAGTTTAAAGAGGAATGGCTCTAGCGGGTAATGTGACGTCAAATCGAGAACACGAAAGTCTGCATTTCACACATTTTCACATGTTTGGGAAGGTTGTAGTCGATGTTGTCCGAAAATATGCCGACTAAGTGTGTTGTAGAAGGATGTAGCAACGCGCGAAATTTGCAAGAGGGTATCGCGCTTCGTACATTCCTCATACAACACACCTAGTCGGCATATTTCGGACAATATCGACGACAACCTTCCCAAACAAGTGAAAATGTGTGAAATGCAGACTTTCGTGTTCTCGATTTGACGTCACATTACCCGCTAGTGCCATTCCTCTTTAAACTCGGTCGTGGGGCAAGATGGCGGCTGATTTTCCGTATTTTGACTGGGCACAGAAAATTAAAGATTTGAGCAAATTAAGAAATTTTTGCAGAGAAATACTCCAAAAATTAAGCTTATTTCGTTAAGCGAAAAAAAATTTTGGGGTATAGGTGCACTTTAATGAAAAACAACTTTCCAAGACTTTTCCATGACTTAGATTGATTTTTCCAGGATTCCAAAGATTCAAAATAACCTTCTAAATCTCAGAAAAGACCAAGCTGTCACTTAAAACATTAAAATGACAAATAATGAGGTAAAGAACACACAGGGAAAATAGCAACCAAATTAATTTGGTACCATATTTTAGAATTTCACACCTTTCCAAGTTTAAGGAACCTCCAATAAACCCTGTATAGTTCTTCTTATGATTCTCTTGTGTACATTTTAGAAAGGAACAACATCTCTGAAATTGATTATTTGGTATCAGTGTCTGCCCATCCTTGGCTTACAAGAAGTTTGCTAGTTCACAAATTAGTATTCAGGCTGCCTGTGAATGAGTAAGTGCCCCTAGTCCCACTTTTGCCTCCTTTGTGTAGCACCATTATTGTAGGAGAAAGCATTGCTTGACAAATCTATAAACAGCTGTTATTTAGGTATGTTTTCACTATGCTAAAGTTTCTTGTCAAGAAACCAATCAGTTAATGTATGCAAGCATCTAGCAAATCATCGCCCAAGTGCTCCACAGCTTAAGTATCAATAATAGTTACTCGCCTTCGGTTAATGTAGATGGCAAGTTCAGAAGAGGTTGAATTACTTCAGGTGAGTATATTCCATTCTTTTGCCACAAGTTCAAAACCTTGATTACCTTTCCCTAAACATTAGAACACAATCATGAAGTAAGAGTTTGGGACTGGAATAAAGGCAGATTAAAACCCTTTGCACTGATCAAGAAACTGTTATGTAAAGGGAGCACCACAGTTCAAGAAAAAGTATCAGTTCTCAGGTATATCAGTCCTTATGATATCTTTTCCTAACCTGAGAGGGGTGAGAAGGGAGCAGAGTGGCACAGTGTTGAGAGTGCTTACCTCCCACCACTATGGTCTAAGTTCAATTCCTAGCCCTAGTATCATGTGTCAGTTGAGTTTATTGGTGTTTTTTTTGTCAATGCTCTCTGGGTTTTCCTCCAGGTCTTCTGGTTTTCCTCCCTTTGCAAAAATGAACATTCTAAATTCCAATTCATCCAATTCTTGAACAGGATGAACCACCTCATGGAGTTTCCACAGCTAAATTATTAATATCATTATTTTTTTTTAACCTGTTCCTCTGGAGTACATCTGAAAATGTGCTGAAAGGTTGGTTTGATGTTTTTTGCAAAGCGTGGTCCATACACATCTTTCTCGGCACCAAACTACACGTAATAGGAGAACAATCAATGAAGTACATATAAAAAAAAATCTTAAAAATAGAGAGTGGCTTATCCCTTTAACTCCCATGGGTGACAAAGACAGAATTTCTCCTTACAATATCAATACAATATTCAAAATACAAGTGATGAGAGTGAAGAAAAATATCAAATAGGGGATTATTTGTTGATCCAATACCAAATTCTCTCAACTAACATGATATGAATTGTATCGTAGACAGTAAAGAGAATTACTAATGAGATCTTGAGAGTAAAAGGTTTAATATCAAGCCCACAACCATAATGTGTCGCATTATAAAGCCACCTTCCCTCTAAGAACAAATTAAAAGTTCAGCTCTGAATAGCTGCTATAATTATTTGTGGTTTGATTGCTTGACTAAATTGTACCCAACCATAGAATCAAGTTTGGGTATGATTTATTTAAATTTATTGACTGTTCAATTTTTTTCCTTGCAGCTTCCCAGGAGATGTAGAATAAACAATGCAATCTCCATTTTAGTTCAATCATGCAGACATTTTTCATGAATTAGTGCAGCTCATCCACAAATACAAAACTCTACATTCTAGACAACTTTCATCCTCCTTGGTACTTCTATATTCTTGAAATTTCTCTCATGATTCAGCTGCTTATGTAGACTTTCATGGTGACGATCATATTAACACGTATATCAGCTTTCTAACCAGTATATGTAAATGAGTTACAGCGTATGGAAACATCAGACACTATAAAAACTAACAACAAAAAAGCCCCAGCACATTCTAGGGGATAATTTGTTGGCAGCACATGAATAATCAACGCAAAGACTCACCTGATGTCGCGATTGCCGTATCACAGAATCCATCACATACAGAGCAGGAACTTTATACTCCTGCCGACACTGAAACAACGAAGGAAATTTGAAAAAAAGGTTTACTTCATTCCGAATTTGTCAGGAACAAAAACAATTCCACCACAATAACGCCATTTGGAAAAAGGACAAGGAATCTGGACAAACCTTTTGTGCAAACTTCTCAATGCTCTGTACCACGTGTTTATAATACTGCAATGATACGATAGTTTATTACAGTTATTAAGGTAAATCGTTGGAATTTCATAGCGCCATTTTTCGGTTGTTAATAATAAATATGAACACAACTCATACCTTGATGGCCTTAACAGCAAGCCTGGTAACAGATGCAACCTTTGCTTTAGAGATAGGTGGCTTGGTTTCATAGATTGTCGACAGCTGAAATTAAAGATCGAACCTTGCAAGTTTATCGAGGAGGGGAAGAACTCTCGAGGCCGTGTAGCCAAAGCGATTTTTACTTTAAACTTTCTTACATGGCATCATACTTACTTCACTATTGAACTGCCTTACAATTTCCATGTCCCCCATTTTTCTTCGGTCGGTAATTCAGAAACTACAGAGGAATTGCCCAATAATTAAGTTGACTCCATTGTAGGGTAGAGGGAAACCAAGATGGCGGAACTAAGTGTGCGGCTGTCCCATCATGCTCCAGCGAGAAAAAAAAAAAAAAAAACGACCCATGGGGTCCCCTGCTAGTTCTCTCTTTTTTTTTTTTCTTTTGTGTGTACTCGATTTTCATTGGGTGGAGGTACTTTCAGAAGTCGCGCGAGGACTTCTTTTGAAGACTTCGCGTAGTTTTCTCGCACCAACCATTTGGCAGTGAGAACGTAACTCGTTATAAGCGGTATTTTTAAAAGCAACTGGAGTTGTTCGACACCCGTTTACCGCGCTGGCAGGACAGGATCTCTAAACCGGAGGTAAAGATGCTAAGACAACTATATTATGCGGTTATTTACCCTTATCTTAATTATGGTGCAATGTTTTGGGGCAACACTTATCAGACTTATTTAAAGAAGATTAGTACTAAACAAAATAAATGCATCTGAAGTATCTTTTTTGCAAACAAACGAGAACCCTCTTCCCCTTATTACCAAAGGCTTGAAATGTTAAAATTCGAAAATGTTGTGAGATTCAAAATCTGCTTACTTGCATTTAAATTATATAATAATCCAATAGCTATTCCTGCAATTTTCCATAATCTTTTTAATACCTATAACAGCTGTCCACTCTTATAACACCAGACAATCCGCCAAACTTAATTTCCACCGACCACAAGTCAGAACAAACATAGGCAAATTTACTTTTAAGTACTCTGCTCCTGTCTCCTTGGCATTGAAAAAAATAAAAACATTTAACAGGTTTAAGAAACTTTATATGGCCCACCTGATCTCTCATCAATCAAATAATATATGATATCTGTTTAGTGATGAAATATATGGTATGTAACAATCCATATGTAAATAACTAGTAATAACAGTTAATAATTGTAATTTTCCGCTTCTTTGTAGGTCTTTGTTGTTGCTGCTGCTGCTAGTGTTGCTGATGATGCGCTGTTCTTTTCCTCTCCTTTGTCTCTGTCTCTCCTTTTGTCCATAGTTGTTGTTGTTGTTTGTTTGTCTGTATGTGTGTCTGTTATTGTTGTTGTTGATTGACCAACATTTTCCGCGAAAGAAGAAGCGTATTCGTAGACAGACGCACCCCTGGCTTGACAGTAGTGTTCTTAAACTCATGAGAACGCGCGATCAAGTACACAAGAGAGCAAGAAAGTCACGACTGTCTTCGGATTGGAATGAGTATAAATCCCTTCGAAACAGAGTCACCGCTGTAAACAGAAAAGCCCGGTAGAATTATTTCAAAAATAAGCTCGAGGAAAACCGCAGCAAGCCTAAGGCCTTTTGGGACACAGTACGTCAAGTTTTGCCCTCCAGGAAAAACCGCACTGAGATCGACAAGTTAGTAGTCGATTGTAAAGAGCTAATCGACAAACATGACATCGCTAACTCACTAAACGAGTATTTTGCAACAATTGCTTCCTCACTGTTAGCCAGTCAGCAATCCCTCGGCTACCCTGCCGAACAGACGAGCCCTTTAGCGTTTCCCAGTCACAGCTTCAATTTTCGCGCCGTGAGTGAAAACGACGTTTTCAAGGCTCTACGAACCATGGACATATCAAAGGCCACAGGTGCAGACACCATTCCAGCCAAAGTCATCAGGACTGCTGCACCATACATCAGCAATGTTGTAGCTAAGTTATTCAACACATCTTTCAGATGCGGCCGCTTCCCGTCCATTTGGAAAACGGCAAGAGTAACTCCCTTGTTTAAAGGGGGGCTCCAGACCGAACGTGACAATTACAGACCAATTTCCATTCTTCCCTGTATCTCAAAAGTGCTTGAATCGTTTGCCAACACTGATCTTCAAGGTTTTACAGAAGACGCCGGCCTCATCACTGACCATCAATTTGCATATGCCAGGTACTCGTCTACCACAGTTGCGCTCATCGTAGCCGTTGATTCATGGAAATTCGCCATTGACAGGGGTGAAAAAGTTGTCTGTACTTTCTTAGACCTAAGAAAAGCTTTCGACCTAATTGAACATAACATCTTGATCAGTAAACTGTCAAAACACGGTGTCACTGGAAACGAACTTGAATGGTTCAAAAGTTACCTACAGGGAAGAAACCAATTCGTATCATACGGAACTGTAGAGTCCGAACGTCGTTTAATCACGCACGGAGTTCCGCAAGGTTCGGTTCTAGGACCTACTTTATTCAACATCCATATCAACGGTATCACCGACACTTGCACAGATAGCGAAGTAGTACTATACGCCGACGACACAGAAATCCACGCCAGCGCAAAAGATGTAAGTGCCGCAGAAAAACGTGTCAACAAAGATCTAGGAAGTATTGCAACATGGTGGAATCAGAACGGTTTAATCAGTAATCACAAGAAATGCAAGGCTATGTTGATTGGATCAAAGCATGCTGTTAAAAACACCCGAGCGTTACAGATTATCCTCAATGGAAAACCAATGAAACAGTCAGATTACTTTAAGTACTTAGGAATTTACCTCGATCATTGTCTGACATGGAGCAAATATGTAGCCTATATACAATCTAGGGTTTACCCTAAACTAAAACTGCTTAACAGAATTTCATCCTTTCTTAGTCGCGATATTTTGCTCAGAATCTACAAGCAGACTGTATTACCTTTGTTAGACTATGGTTGTGTTGTATGGGGCGAATGTAGCAAAGAGAATGCCCAACGTTTAGAGCGCCTGCAAAACCAAGCAATGCGACTAATATTGCATGCTGATCGTAAGACATGTACTCAGGAGATGCGCGCCAAATTACAACTATTATCACTTCACAGTAGACGCCTTTTCATCAAGCTACAGTATGTTTACAAGATAATTAACAACATCAACTGCCCTAAGCAGTTGACAGGGTACTTAGTGAAACGATCACAGAGACACTGTCTAGCCTTTAGAGATCCAACATTATTAGATCAACCACAAGTTAAGACCAAATGTGGACAGACCTCGTTTAAGTTTTCGGCTGCGAGTGCATGCCTGGAACAAACTGCCAAGAGAGATTCGCGAGCTCACAACACTCGCACAATTTAATGGCAGAACTTTCACTTACCTCGTAAACATGGACAGCGTAAATCATATTTGTACAAGTTAAATGTAATTTTTGATATATAATTTATACATTTTAGATTTGTAATTGTAATTCTTATTGCTTGTAATTCTTTTTAACTGGTCACCGATTAATACCAGTCAATCTATATCTTGATCGACTGACCGGTTTCTTACCAGGATAAATAAAGTTATTATTATTATTATTATTATTATTATGTTGTTGTTTGTTTGTCTGTATGTGTGTCTGTTATTGTTGTTGTTGTTGTTTGTTTGTCTGTATGTGCGTCTGTTATTGTTGTTGTTGTTGTTTGTTTGTCTGTATGTGTCTGTTATTGTTGTTGCTGTTGTTTGTTTGTCTGTATGTGTGTCTTATTGTTGTTGTTTGTTTGTCTGTTATTGTTGTTGTTGTTTGTTTGTCCGTATGTGTGTCTGTTATTGTTGTTGTTTGTCTGTCTGTATGTGTGTCTGTTATTGTTGTTGTTTGTTTGTCTAGATGTGTGTCTGTTATTTTATTGTTGTTGTTTGTTTGTCTGTATATGTGTCTGTTATTGTTGTTGTTGTTGTTTGTTTGTCTGTATGTGTGTCTGTTCTTCTCTTAAGCTTTTCCTATATAGATTCTTGCCTGGTTCAATATATCTCTAACATACCTTAAAATTTATACCGGTAATTCTTTCTTGCACATTAATCCCAGCTCAGTACTATTTCTTTGTTTATCTAAAAGTAGGTGGTGGCCAACTAGAAAGCCTTTGCAACTTTGGCCACCACACACATTTTTGTAGTCTGTACTTTATTTAATTTATTCTGTAATCATTTGTTGCAACTTTACTTTTCTATCTATGTTAATTTTATGTAAATAGTGTGAAAAATAAATGAACCTATGAACCAATGAGGTTTTGGACAGGACAAAGACTTTTAGCATCGATGACCCCTTACAACCAATAAGATGGCCATTAGGCAGGCCTCATCACCCGAACTGATGGATCCGGAATGCCCCAACAGCCTGGGCCACTCTGCGGAGAGCTCTTTCTTAGGGATGCTTGGATGCCCGCAGCAAAGGTCTTGAGAGACCTCCACTAGGCCCTTATCGATTGTGCTTGTAAAGTAGCATATCGTGCCACTAGTTTTGCCCGTTTTTTTCCAAATCGTGCTCAAAATCATATAATTAGTGTTAAAATGTGCGATTTTAGCGTCAGGTTTACCTCAACGCCATTTTGTTTCCTATGAAGGCGGGAACTGCAAGGGGAAGATGCAATCTAAACTTTCGATGTGTCTAGTCCTCAAGACGACGAACTACTCATTATTGTGGTAACCTTCTTCCCTAAAGACATTGCAAAATTGAAAATAGACCGAACCATGGACCGAATATGAAAATAATCAATCTCAGAGACCAAGCAAGTCACAGCTCTGGTGACTAAAAACATTCTGATTACGCTAGCAGTGATACTTTCATTAAAAAAAGATACGCTCGTTTTTCCACGTTATGCCAAAGTCTACGCTAGCACAATCTATAAGGGCCTTATTGATACCCTCAACTAAGCATGATTATTTCAGAATTGATTGGGCCATGAAAGGCGAATGTGGCCTTCAGTGGAGTGCTGTTACAATGCTGTTGCGTATTAGAGCACATAATTTTTTGCGATGAAACAGAGCTTAAACTCTTCTGGCTGTGGAATTTTATTACCAAAACTTACAAGGTTACTCATCCTCCTCACAAATAACTGTTAGGTCACATTTCCAGTGTTGGGGAGAATACCCTTACATCTTTAACCGCCAAGGTATCCTAAAAGACATTTATTCAAAGAGCTTTTACTTTATAAGTGTAATGACTGGGTTAAAATACCTTCTGGGGTTGAAATCTCCGACAAGCATCTCCGTCACTCTTAAAGCAGGAATTTCCCTTCGCTTGCAAGATCATTTTGGCTGATCTAAACGCGAAAGGAATTCAGTTCGGAGCTAAAGACCGCAGCGGTCGTTTTCGTTGTTCGAACGATTTTGATTAAACCTAATACACATTTACAGGCTAGGTACAAGGAGAAAAGTGGTAAATTTTCCCTTCAAACTGTACGTGCAATTTAGTCTCGATTTCTAACGAATTAAGAAAGATACACTTGCCCGTGCAGAACATAAATAATAGAGCCTAATGATTGAAATTTATCCTCATAGTATACCCGTTTTTATAAAGGAATAAGAACATGAATTGAAATTTCAGGAATATTGATCACGTAGATAAGTTTTTGAGGTGGATGATGTCTACCTGAGTCAAGTAAACTTCCTGCTTTTTGACAAGCACTGGGTCGAGGATTTAAAAAAGTCATAAAGTGCCTCCAATCCAGAACTGAGTCGTTGCATTTGGGCTTGAGGTACAACGGTTTTTGGAATTGACATGGTTATATAAACCAAAGTTGTCCTCGTTATTTCTGGCTGCGTCTGGCTAGTTTCCATTTAAATCACAGCTTCCCTGGCTAGAGCTGTCGATAACCAGGGAGAAATGCCCTTTTATATACCAGGTTCTCGCTGTGCAATTTACACACTTGTTACCCCGGATGTTGACATATTCGTACGAACGACAGGTATGTCTCACCTCGGGTACCTCTCTGATGATGTCAAAGTCTTCAAGCGAGGCTCTCAGGTAATCTGTATACACGGTGCCATCTGTGTTGTATCGACAAGTAGCTCTCCAGTGGGCCGAGTGATCTGTAAGCCAAAGGAGGTAAGGTCGTTTGATAAGGTAGGCCTGCCAATTAGGGGCATCGCCGTTGATAGCTTGATAGTCGTCGTAAAACACGATGTATTTCTAGAAACAGAGAGTCAACTTCAGCTGGTCAAGGTCATTATTGTTTCTGTCAGTTTAAGATTAATGCAGCTAGAAACAAAGCTTATGCAAGGTAGTTTGATGAGGTGTGCCTGGGGCATCGCCGCTGAACGCAGTTTGATCTGGAAATTCATCGTCAAACACTATTATTGTTTCTTTCGACATTACTGGTTAAGTCGTTTATGATTTCTATAGTTTCTAAAATGAGAGGTGCAGTACCTAACGAAGCAAGAGAAAGAAAATCAAGAAAGCAATATAAAAATGAATACTTTTCCTTGTTATGGTCACTTAATTTACACATCCTCCTTGAAAAAAAAAAGAGAGAGAAGTTGCCTTACTGGCGGTAAAATCTAAGGAAAAAATTACGTTAAAATCCCTTTTTCTGAACAACTCGAACGATTCAATCAGGTTCTATGCGAAACCAGGCTCTGAATTAAAATCACAGAACACTTGAAATGCTTGATTGCTGCCATCAATGACTGTGTACAATCCAGACGAATAAGAACCAGCTGCTTTGCAATCCTGACAACTTCCTAGTCGAGTCTCGCAGTGTTTACCAACAAACCATACAGGGCAGGAACAGTTGTACCGGGCGCTTTTGGGCTCACAGATCTCAATGCAGGTTCCTCTATTGAGACACGGATTGTTCCTGCCGCAGCCATTGGCACACGTGGCGTCACCAGCACATGGAACAATATGGGTAAAAGCCTTATATACAAAGTTAATAAAACAAAATAAAATAATTTTGTTCTCACTATGACATTATCATGATTTTAATTTGATTCAAGTAAAGAAAAGCTCCTCGCAGGTGAGCGGCAAGTAAAATGTTAAACTTTAATGCAATTTCTCTAATTGCGGATCACCCTGAGGGGATAACTTCTCCATTGATTTTTTATTTGTCTTGGACATTTTCTTTAAGTTTTTAATTGATTTGATCCCATTTTGATGTCTTATTTACCCAAAACTTCATCTCCTTTTTTTTCTTTTATATAAATTTAAGAACCGTAGAAAAAAAGGAACCTTATATGCAGAAATGGACAAAAACTGTTTTTTTGAGTTTAAGTGTTCGCTTTTGCATATCATTTTGCAGCTGTTTTCTCGAGTTTATAAAACCAATGTACATTATATCAAAAATTTTTTGGTGAGAAATTAACATCCACGACGAAGAAAAAACCTTGACGGGTGTGAAGAAGTATGTTATAATCCGATATTTGCTCTTTAAAACCTTCTTGATATTAGATATATGAAGAATTAATATCTCTTATCTCAAGAAAAGTCTGGCAATTGTGCGTCGTAAAACTACCTTATAAATTCATAACACTAACTTAGAAAGATATTCCCTTCGCAGTTTGTAGAACCTGAACTGTTCTTTAGAGATTTCTTGTCGTTAAAATAATCATGACTGCCCTCGTTCAGCTCGCAATATCTGGTGTTGTTCTTGACTTTGTAATTTATCGACAAACATCGACAGTCGTTTATACACCACATGTAGCACTGAGCTGGATTTGAAGTGACAGAATTATGGAAAACATGGCCAACAAGCTCTTTGTCTTGATCAGCACCTTTACGCACATTAAAAGAGATCTTTTCGCAATTACCTGCGAGGCATTCGCAGTTAATTTGTGAGTGAAATTAGTAAAAAGAACACAGCAAGAAACTTTACACTCAGCATTGTTGTATTTTACACACCAAACTCAAATAAACGATGTTTTTCAAGAGAACCTCCATGCGCAAAGTGCTTGATTAAGTCCAAGTTTACGAAGCATATCAAATTAATTTATCAAAAACGTTATCAAAATACGAATATTCAGTGCTCGGAAAAGTGCTAAAAACAATTGATCAATTAATATGTTCTACATTTGATCGTCATGTCGCACAAAGAACATGCTCTAATTGATCAAATGAAGATTACCTCCACTGAAACCACAACTTCGTGTGGGTTGTTCCAAATCGCTTAAGGCTATCTAAGGTTTCGTGGGTTGTCTGAAGCTTTGTAAATAGTTTTAATGTTAGTTGTCTTTATTATAATTAGTTTTGTCTTATATTGAGACAAAAACTCACAAAAAGTCAGCATAGTGTACGATTTTGCATAGAAGAGAAATCAAAAACAGGTTCAAATTTTATTCCTGCACTTTTACTAACCGCTCACCTAACAGACAAACGGATGAAGTTGTTTAAGATAGAGCAAAAAGGGTACAATTTGATAAAGGCTACAACTGAGGAGAAAATAAGAAATAAGCACACGAATTCTTGTCAGATTACTAACTGCAAATTTCATTTAACGCCCTTCTTCTATCGTCAAATGAATTTTTCAGTGATTACGTTCAGTTCAGGAAGTTGAGAAAGAAGGTTCTTTTTTTTGTGGGACGTGGGACGTGGGACGAAGAAAAATATTCTGAGTTCCCATGAAGAATAGAACCTCAGACCTTCGCTGCGCTTCCACTGAGCCACAGAAACTCTATGGTGAGCAAGGCCCGTTACGAAGTTTAGGAATTTGTTTGACCACCATAAGAAATAACGCTTTCCTTTTTTTCTATCTATTGAGACTACTGTTACTTGCATTTGCAGTGTGATGGCGATTTTACATACAATAGCCTTTGGTTTTAGGTAGGATTACAAAATTTCGAAGCGGTTTATAATTGGCTAGACGAGCAATAAATTAAAAGACTAACGCTAAATCAAGAATGGGGGTCAAATTAAGTAATATAATGCTGGAGAATGCCTGAGGGAAGTGTTGTTGACCGAATTACTGATTTCGTTCAACTTGCAGTGTTGCTGTGGTTTTATTGACAAACATCGACAGTCAGAGATGCAGCAGACGCAATACTTGGCTGAGTTTGCTGGACGTGATTGAAGTTATGGCATTCCCCCTCTCTCCCCTCCCGTATTCCCCCCCCCTTTAAAAGCCTGGCTAAACCGACTACCGTTTTTTGATAGGGTCAGAGGAATCAACTTACTGCATGTTTGTTTTTTTCGATACAGGTATTTGCACAAAACCACCAAGGGAGGGGAATCATGAAAATTATAACTGCCAATAAGAGGGGAGGGGGGGTCATTCCCTCCCCTCCCCTCCCCTCTTATTGGCAGTTATAATTTTCATGATCCTCCTCCCTTGGTGGTTTTGTGCAAATACCTGTACCTGTACCTTGTGCAAATACCTGTATAAAAAAAAAAAAACTTATCCCACCACAGGATATCCATTCATGATGAATTATTTGTGAAGTACTGAAACACACGAAAACCGAAGTGAGGGGAGAGTGACGAATACATGACTGAACATCAGATTGGAATGTCTTCAGGGAAATAAGGAAACGCAAACTATTACCCCAGCTACAAAGTAAATTTGATTTAGAGATTAAAAGTACAAACAGAAATAAAAGACGCAACGAGAAACTTTGTTTTCTTTCATTACAGACTCCTCAGTCTTTATCTTAAACCGCACGAACACTTAAATCTCATCAGTGTTTGATTTGTGCGCTTCGTCGAGCGAATCGGTAAATATATCGTGCTTGTAGAATGCAATGAAAATCTTCTAAACTTGTTCCCCTCCAGTAGCTCCGAATAGAAGATGATAGTGCATGGCCATATTATTGCTGTTCATAAGAAAGAAAGAAAAAAAGATTAACATTAAGCGATCAACGGAGAGAAGAAAAGGTCGTTATGAACGAAATTGAACGCAATGACAGCCAAGGATATCTGAACTAACTGAGTGTAAGGAGTGTGCCTTTATTCATGACCAAGCCAACAAGATAAATGCATGCTAAGAAAGGGATCCATCTCCGCGAGATGCACTGGAGCATGATAAACAAACATATTTGCATTTTCCAAACATTTGGAAAGAATATTTTTTTTGTTGTTGTTAGTCGTCCCTTTTTTGCGATTGCCACATCCTCTCTTCTGACTTACATCTACCAGTGTCACCCCTCACTCCTTAGTTAATCGACTTACGTCACACTCCTGCGCTTCCGGCGTGTCTGCACAGCATTCGTAGGTTCGCCAAGCGTAGTCCGCGTTTTTTTGTTTCTTCTTGCAAACGTAGTCCAACTCTTCGCTAACGCGCTGTAAGTAACACTCGTAACAACCGTTAGATTGGCAGCGTCTTTTAGCAAGGAAAATTCCTTCTTGCCTCTTCTCGTATTGCGCTCAAGCATTCCCAAAATTTACTGTGCTTGCTAAAGAGAGACAACATGCGAGATTCCCTTCTGTTTTAAACACCATTTTGTAATCCCTCCCCTCCCCCCCCCCCGCCCCGTGAGAACCTATGCACTCACAAGATTTCGCCCAAAAAGGTATGCGGAAGTCAAGTAAAGTGTAGCTTCCGGAGTTCGGGGTCATGCGCCTATTTCGGTTCTTGTCCAGTGACGGGGGAGAGGGAGGAGGCTGATTTGCTACAAATTTAACACATTTGTTTTTTTTTTCTGTTTTAAACAGAATGGCTCGACGACTAGACTCTTAGAATTTCGATAACTTTCGCTAACAATTTGTTTGTACTAATTGATAAATTCCGGGCTAAAGAAATGCACTATTAGAGAAATCAGAATTTGTCTTACCAAAGAAAACAGGACAGTGACCCAAAGAGGAGATTGCACTTCCTGATCCTGAGTGCAAATCACTAAGCAAAGTTCATCCTGCATTCACCTCTGATTAGAAACATTTCAATTCTAATTTTCTCTGAAAACCATTGTTGTCTCCTTCTTCTACTTCATTACTAAGTTCAAATTCTTCTGAGTCTTCTCTACCCTGAGGCATCATTTAAATCTGTTACACAGTATTTATATTACTTATCTTGTATGTTCATAACTGAAATCATCATTGCCATCAAGAGAAACGTGGTTTTGATAGACATCATGTTTTGCTGGGTCAACTTGTGAAGTGAACGGATCGGCTTTGAAGAAAGTTGTTGTCCCATGATATGAAATACAATTTAATAGAGATTTATATCGACAACAGCTCTCTGTAACTGAACCTACTTGCATTTGATAGCTCAACTTGTCCAACTGAAATACAGACTTTGCTTTGGTAAAGAAGTTAAAAGTGTTTAATTCTTTCGGACTTCTTTCTCAGCCTTTACAATCTAAGCAGTTTTTTTTAGTTTGTTTACTCTGACCCAGATAAAAATCATTACAAACATTACCATGTACAAATTTTATGCGCCCCTTTTACCAGAAGTACCAGTTCTTTGGTCTTTCTTTTTCCTTTCCAATTTTCTGTGTTTGGTTACATTCCAAATAAATATTTGTTTCATACTCTTGTTTTCTAAAAGAACGACGAAAACGCACGCATAATTTTTTACAACACGAAGCCAGCAGAAACAAAGGAGCCACGTAAACTTGTATAGCTGGTTTGCAACCAATCTCTAGAGACACAGGTAACAATAGCATAGTGCAAAGATAATTTATACTTCCATGATAAGACCAATTATTGAATATTGTGAGACAGTGTGGGGATGCTGCGGACAAGTAAATAAGAATGCTTTAGAGTCCTTACAGAGACGAGCAGGAAGGATTGTATGCAGAGCTTCAAGTAGCGAGGATGCGATCGAAAAACTGAATTCGACAACTTTAGCTTATAGGCAATCCAAGCACACTTTAAATCTAGTGAACAAATGTATAAATTGGCAATGTCCTCAGTTTTTTAAGAACTATTTTACTTTCAATAAGCATTCATATAGCCGTAATACTCGCCAAAACAAATTAATCCAATCAATCAAAATTGCATCCTCGAAGACCGAGGGGCTGAGTCGATTTCAAGTTAGGGCATGAAGAGCCCCTGGGGACATTGTCTTACAAGACTAGTTCCAAACGGTCGCAGTCGTTCTGCCATCTGATTAGTACCGGAAAATCTTTGTGTTTTTCTGCTCAATCAGATTGCAGTGTGCTTTAGAGTGCTTTCGTGTGTTTTAACACGGATATATACTAGTAGCTCAGTTGCTCACTATGTTTATTTGGACCGTGCGACGGAGATTTGCTGGAGGTGAAAAGTTTCAGTCTCAGCACACAATGTAAGAGAAATCAATCAGATTGTCCGCGAAAATCTTACCGGAAATTATACTGAATACTTTCGCAGGTATCACTAGAGAACGTGTTTTAAAAGTTTTCGAGGTTTCTATACAACACGATGGTTGCAGTCATTGATATGTCGCTTTAAACGTTAAACGAGATTTAAGCTTAAATCTTTCTAGATTTTTTGCATAATTTGCCGTGACTGAAACTTTGCCAATCCCGTGAAGTTATTTCGTCGCACGGACCACGCAGGTATGTCGAGCAACTGGTACTTGCGCAACTTTCTGTGCGTGCCAAAATCTAATCTCATCTTCGCTTGAAAAAAAATAAAAGCTATGCGTGGAAACTTTTGCGTATTAGACGTGGATAGATGACCCTATACTACTAAGCTGACATTTGCAATAAAGCAAACCCGCCCTTTCCATCCAATATTTCTTGGTCTTTGGTTTTGTTTTTCCCACTGAAAACAGCATCGGATCGATTCCCAATGATCAAAGGTATTTAACTTGGTCTTCAACAATCGACAGAAGAGGTGAAATGACAATGACCAAGGGACTAGAAGAGAATCCGTGGCCTTCCTAGCTCAAGAATTTCAACACTCTAGGCAGCAGTTGAAAGATTAAACTCTTTCCAAACCCCTTTGGTAACTGTTTGAAGACATCTCTCCTTCCCACGATGTTCTCGTGTTCAGATTTTAATTAGCTAACCGGAAACACAGCTACGCTTTCTCTTAGCACTTGCTGGAGGTCGTCCACTAACTTAACGTTCTCTCCAACTTTGGCCGTATTGTGAACGACTTTACTACAAAGCGAAGATTAGATTTTGGCGCGCACAGAAAGCAGAAAGCTACGTAGGCGCAAGCGCCAGTTGCTCGACATACCAGCGTGGTCCGTGCGTACCATCGTGTACGTTCTCATCTGAAGTCCTTCATGAAGAATATCTGTTACGCGTGCTTGAGAACTAAGTATTCTCCTTGTACGATACATCACTAACATGGCACAGGCTTTCGCGGTTGTCAATTATTCAATGAGTTTTGGCGCCAACTTTCTCCCGCTCAAGCTGTCTTAGTTAACCTTAATCATTGTTCATTATTGCAAAGATCGCTTTGATATTCATTATTTGATATTTATTGTCCGAGCTTGTAGATCTGCAAGAAAAAATCGAGCCCAACTTAATTTCTGAAACCTGACAGTAATCAAATTTGCGCGTTAAAATTGTTCCTCGCAGTCTAACGAGTCATGCACTGTGTCAAATAACACCGGGATATCATAGTCACTCGGGCTCTCTGTCAGAGAGATTTAATTTATTTTCCAGCCATAATATCCAAACAATTGATTGTGGAGGTAAGTTGATTAGCCACGGACCGTTTTAATATGCCTCAATGGAGGTGAACTCGCGCTGAGCGAATTCATGGGACTCAAATCTCTAAAGTAAAAAATGAACTCCATGCTTCATAACTTGCGTCGGAGCGGCCTGAAAAACCAAGCTATCAGATAAGACCAACAGGCATTGTCGTTATTTTCAGCATCAGATGAGTATCCACATACAATCTGTATCAGCGAAAGCGTTCTCTTTACCATACATACATACATAAACTTTATTGAATTGTCAAAGTATTTAGCTAAAAGCTAATTTTGGACGCAATAAATGAATAACATGAGTATAATATAAGATTAAATAGAGTATGTGTAAAAATATTAAGGATATATTCTCAAAATATCATTAACACATATAAAAAGCATCAATATATAAAATTGTTACAGACAATCATATGAGCGGCAATAGAATGTATATACAGAATTTAGAAAGTTCAAAGTCTAGAAAATTTAAATTAGACGAATTTAATAGAGGGTAGGGGAGCACACTCCCAATACACCAGGCAGCCACACAGCGAAAGCCACTATACAAACCTACCTCTTTAAGATGAGCATGCACAGCAGCCACACGTGCCATCCAGCAAGCCAAGCACATTGAGAGCACGCACCCCTCCCCTGAATGCCTGAAGACTGCATGGTCTTACTGCGTAGTTCCTGGCTTATCTTGCCCCATATGTGTGGGCCTAAATATCTGACACTATGCTTGCCATACTTAACAGTATTATATCTTGGAACAGGAAAATCACTTTGTAAGTTATAATGCTTATCTTGCTGAAAAAACATATTACATACATGCTCTGGAGCTAGTGAATTTTTAATCTTATACATTTAAATTAGTATATATTATAACCGTCTGTTCTCAAGACTAGAGAGTCTTCCCTTCTCTAGGAGTTCCTCATACGTAGCGTTTGTATCCTTATATACAGCACGTAATGCCCGTTCTTGTACCCTTTCTAATTCTAATCAACTCAGAATTTTAGTCTCACAGCTAGCACGCAGCAGTAGGTTGAAACTAAAAACGTAGATAATAGTTAACTAAGAAAGACACTGATTGTTGCGACCTTTTCTTCTTTTATATTATTTCATTTTTATAGTCAATTTCAAGTGCGCTTATTGGTCTCTTCAAATGATTCCTATCGCAATTGCGCAATATGTTAGTCCCCCGTACAAAGAAAAATGATTTGGGGATTTTTTTTGAGTCGAACTGAAGTTGTTTAGTTGACATGAGAAACGTGCCAAAAAGGCGTCGCTAACGAAGAAAAACGTTAACTTAACATACTCAACAAAATACGCGAACGAGGAGATTTAAGATGATTTCTAACTTATTCAAAATATCAGGACGACATATCAAATAAGATGGCAAATAAAAGGAACACACGCAAATTACTCAAATTGATTTACTCTGTGCCGAAAGGAGTTTGTCATGAGAGAAAACCAAACATGAAAGTGAAGAGGTTTCGGCTCTGAATCACACATCATTTTCTAGTTCCAGATGACAAATATCTGTTTGCAGCTGTTGAGTTAAGAGCCTAAAGAAAAATGGAGAAAGCTAAAGTTTTGAAAACCGTAAATTTTGAGGAAGATTTCCTAATCGCTCTCAGAGCCGGGTCTCGATGTGGTTAACCGGATGACTGTATAATAGCCAAGATTTTAACCGTTAGCCGTAAACTTTGAGACCACCCTCCTCTCGTTAACATTTTTTTTAAATAAAAGTCATGTTAATTGCATGTACAGTCAACATTTCGTGACTGTTATAACCAATACTTTTTCGATGCTTTTACTTGGTCAACAAAGTGTAAATAGCACTTCCCCTTTAAATTTGAATAAATATAGAATACCCCGGCAATACACTCCAACTTAACAGATTCGTTTTACCAGGTAAAAGAAGAAAAGCGAAAGTCATCGATTAAAATCAGTTTCGAGGTTCTCTGTAATTTCTGAAAGCCTGTACATCAGGTTCGATTATGGTCGACGTCATTTCATCGAAACTGGTTGAAAATACAAATCCGAAAGCTTGTTCCGATGAACCTTTCACACTCGCTATTATTTGAATTAAAACAAAGTTGCATATGTACAAGCTCAAATTTTCCTAAAACCTTTTCAAACTTACAAACCGCTCGTTCAACTAATGATGTAGTGTAATGATAATTTAAGGAGATATACAGAAACTGTGTAATTTTCATCATCACCATTAAACGGTAGACTGTTATATTCACACGCATTCTGTAACGCAGATACTAAGCGAGGATTTCAATCAAGTTTTTTGGAACTGACTTGCAAAACTACTCGACCGCTGATCAGGTGTGCGGCAAGCTACAAAACTGATCACATTTAAAAGGTAGCCATGTCCAGATGATTTTTAAGCCTACAGGTAAGTTCTTAGATGAGGAAATCACTTGCCCCCGATCCATAACTGGGTAGTGTCACTGTCACTTGAAGTACAGCGGAATTTAGAATTTATCTTGGAGTAATAACCAAAGTTGTCTTCACTGGACACTGCGTCTTTACTGTGTTCATCGAAATCACAGTCATTCTGTTTACCACTATCGATATGAAGAGGATAATCTCCTTTCTTATACCATGTCCGTGCGGTACAATTCACACACTCGTTTCCCCGGATGTTGACATATTCGTACGGTCGACAGACATCTGTCATCGTGGGTTGGTCTATGATGATGTCAAAGTCTTCAAGCGAGGCTCTCAGGTAATCTGTATATACGGTGCCATCTGTGTTGTATCGACAAGTAGCTCTCCAGTGAGTCGAGCTATTTCTGAGCCAAAGGAGGTAGGGTCGTTTGATGAGGTAGGCCTGCCAGTTTGGGGCATCACCGCTGATGGCTTGGTAGTCATCGTAAAGCACGATGTCCTTCTGAAGACAGAGAGAAGAAAGTGAAGGTCATAATTTGTTATTATAGCAGCCAAACGGATATGCCGTATGAGATCTTCTAATAAAGCAACAACAACAATGATATGTTCCATCGCAGCACAGACTACGAAGAAAATTTCTCCACACCATTTACCTTTCTTTGTAAAGAATTAATAGATAGGATAGGCCGACCTTCTGGCGAGGATTTTTAGGAAAATTACCTAGAAAAGGCCTTTTTGAGAACAACTAAATGATATAATCAGGTTCCTGGCAATCTCGGGCTCTGTATCAAAATCAAATAACACTTGGAAATTTCGACTGGTGTCATCAATAACTGTGTAGAGTCCAAACGAGTTAGACCAGTTGCTTTGTAGTTTTGACAGTTTCGCCAATTCTCCAGAAAGGGGAATGAATGCTGCTTAACGACAAACCTTCTGTGAGTCATCAAAAACTGAATATGATCGCTAATTATAATCTGAATGACCATCAAAAAAATAAAAATATAAATTTTTGTATTCATTTATTTATTCTATTTATACACGGTTAAAAATATCATCAGGCACAATAAATTCTAATACAATGACTAACGTCCTAAAACCTGAAAATCCTAATCCTAACATTATATTTCATATAAGTTAAAACTTACAATAATTTGCCACTTAAAAAAAATCGGATTTCCATGAATGCCGTGTTTAAAAATTATAATAGAGGAGACTTTTAAATTGATTTAATGAACCAGACTCTAATGGTACAGGGCAAGCTGTTCCAAAGGGTTGCGCCGCTGTAACTAAAACTATTTTTTCATGTAGTTGGTCCTCGGAATGGGGACAACAAGTTTGTTTCGCGAGTCCATCAGAGAATACTTCGATTCATTTCGCTTTATTTAGACTAAAATATTCGGGAACCAGCCCGTTTAAAGACTTGAAAACCATTAAGGCGTTCTGAATTTGACGCTGAGAATTCAAGTCATTTCAGCTGAGTTCGTGAAACAAAGAATAGACATCTACGCTGTATAAAGAGATGTCAAATAACCTGGAAGAGATCTTTGTTTGACAGTTAGTGAGTTTTAGCGAGGTTACCTGGAAACGGCTTTTGTTGGACAAACTGAATGATTCAATCAGATTCCAAGCGAACTCAGGCTCTGAATTAAAATCGCAGAACACTTGGAAGGTTTGTTTGTTGTCAACACGAACTGTGTACACTCCAGAGGAGTTGGACCCGGCTGCTATGTGGTCCTGACAACTTCTCAGCTGAGTCTCACAGTGTTTTCCAGAAAAAGCTACTGGACAGGAACAGTTGTACCGAATGCTTGTGGGCTCACAGATCTCAGTGCAAGTTCCTCCATTGACACACGGATTGGTCCTACAGCAGCCGTTGGTACATGCGACGTCATCAACGCAAGACGTTTGTCTCTATGGAAACCAAATAAGTAGAATCGCACCACATACACACTCCACACCAAAATCACAAGATAACCTTACTCAAAAGATGCTTGGTTGGACATACATGAAGAATATTACACGGCGGCGAGAAGGTCTAAATCTTTTGTTCCAGTGACAAGCGGAATTACAATATCTCTGTCTCGGTCTTCGTCTTCTTCATCTATAATTAGTTAATTTGGTTAGGCAGGGGACGTTAAAGAACCCATTCACGAGATTATTGTGAGGTGGTCTGGCCTGTTTACTTGGAATTGGGGGGAGGGGGCATCTGTTAGATTCACCTTTAATTGATTGTAAACTGCTCAGCATTCTGGTAAAGCCCCCCGTATAGTGTTATAAAGTGCCATGAGCTCAGGATATGAGCGCTATAGAAATAAAAAGTTATTATCATTTATTATATGATGAATATATGAAGTTCATATATTTTTGAACTGCGGTTATAGATACGTATGATGCAGGATCCTCGCAGTAGAGAGCGCTATTTATGCAATAGCGAACATCAGACCTGAAAAAAATCAGGCCTGTACGGGATTCGAACCTCTGACCTTTGCGATACTAGTGCAGCGCTCTACCAATTGAGCTATATATTCATCATATCTGATTTATCATCACGGGTTTATTACGAATCAACTTAACGGCCTGCTCCCAGTTGGCTTGTTAGCTCAATTGGTAGAGCGCTGCACTATTATCGCAGAGGTCAGTGGTTCGAATCCCGTACAGGCCTGATTTTTTTCGGGTCTGATTTTTGCTATTGCATAAATAGCGCTCTCTACTGCGAGGATCCTGTATCATACGTATCTATAACCGCAGTTCAAAAATATATGAACTTCAAATATTCATCATATCTGATTTATCATCACGGGTTTATTACGAATCAACTTAACGACCTGCTCTCAGTTGGCTCATTAGCTCAATTGGTAGAGCGCTGCACTAGTATCGCAGAGGTCAGTGGTTCGAATCCCGTACAGGCCTGATTTTTTTCAGGTCTCATTTTCGCTATTGCTTAAATAACGTTCTCTACTGCGAGGATCCTGCATCATACCTATCAGTTATTATCTCAGGTGTGCCACGGGAACATAAAATTCTTATATTTGACCTAACATGAAGTTTTTTCTTTTGAATGTATGGATAATAGACATACATGGCAGAGATTGAAATGCTTGAAAAAAATACTAGGTATCAATAGAAACAAAATAATCCGTGTTCAAATTATAAAAAGGTTTACATGTAACCCCATCATTCAGGCCAAACTGCATGTGAAGTGGCTTTATAAGCTTGATGAAAATTCGATGACTGACTTTAACTTGAATTATGAGATACTTTCATTTCCAGCGTTACTACGAACCTTTGAAGGCTGTTCAGCTCGAACACAGCAAAAGTTTACCTTTGTTTCGAGGCAACTTTCGAGAAATTCCTTGAAAGTCTTTGTGGTTTTCTCGTTTTCTTGTTATTCGGAAAATACATTTACATCTTCTTCGCTTACCACAAAAAACCTTTCGGTCATTAAATATTCCAAAAAACAGACAAACCAAGTTCATTCAACAACTTTTTGTTTCTCAATAGCACGCCACTCGTGTTCTATATGATGAAAAATCATGACCACCCGGTTCCCGAACATGGCAGCCGTATTTATTCTACGAGTGTTTTAGTTCTCGGTAAAACGCTCACGTCTATATAATGATTGAAGATCTAACACTTGTGTTTCGCTGGAAAGACTTGACACTTCCAATTGAAGCTCCGAATTGATCGTCACATTACAAATTCACAATACTGCAAGCAATCTCAGTTTGTTAATTCGCGAATTCGCGAAAAGGTCTGTTTTGATAAAATCGAGTCTATTCACAGGGAAACTTCCTTTACTCTACATATTAGGAATATTTTTAGAAATGCTACAACAATGCGTGTATTTTAACTCACCTTTCCGTGGAGAAACCTTCGCAGGTTGTAGTAGCGGGATCCTACAGAACTTTTATGGAAGCTGTCGTGGGTGAAATGGCTGGCTTCGTTCAATTCGCAGTATTTGACGTCGTTATTCTCCTTGTAGTTGAACGACAAACATCGACAGTCATCTTTACACAACATGTAGCACTGAACTGGGTTTGAAATCACTGAACTGTGGAAAACATGACCAACGAGCTCTTTGTCTTGCAATGCATCGCCATAAGTATCAAAGGGATATGTTTGACAAAATCCTGTGTCACAGTTGCTAATTGCTTCCGTAAATGTCCAAAATATCTGAAGATTAGTAATAAAATGAATAAAAAACATGGTTACAAACCTTCTAGATTGTGTTCAGAACAGACTTTACAATTTGGTACGTGCGACAGGTGTCGACTGAAAATAGGCGAATTTGATCTATCGGCTGTGCGATTATAAACGGTATGGAAACTATTTTTGGGCTTTTATTTGTATTGAAACTTTTAACTGTCAACTCACTAAGAGAGGAACGTATCAGGGCATCTATATAGCAAAACGAGTTCAATCATTCATTTCCACTGGATACCTTGGGTAGCTTCTCTTGATCAACCTGCTCGAGGTATCAAATCAAGGAAATTCTTTTTCTCCGCCTTTCTCTCCATCTATATCTCTCACACACACACACACAAGGTTTTTTTCTTGGAGAGGAAGAGATATTCACCCATTGACCACAAATTAAATGTTGACTGTGCACCAGTTGAGGATGTCTTAGTTAATCTTTATTGCCCGAACCTTTACATATTCCATTATTTCTCTCCGAATTTTGACACTGTGCAATTCTGCTGTATGGGCGAATCAAATCAAGCCCAACTTAATTTCTGAACCCGACAGCATCTAAATTTGGGTGTTAAAATTGTTTCTTACAATCTAACGAGTCACGCATAGCAAATAACCTCGGCTATTATAGTCACTCGAGCTATCTGTCAGAGGGATTTAATTTATTTCCCCGCCAAAATAACGAAACAGTTGAATGTAGATGTAAGTTAAATACCTATCAACCGTTTTGATATGCCTCCAGGAAGGTGACTTGCTCTGAGAGAAACCATCGGACCAAAATCTCTTGAGATATTTTCAGCATCAGGTGATATCCACATAATCCAATAACACCTCTTCAATGTGAAAAACGATAAGAATATCTTCAGAATATCAAATAAGATGGCAAATTAAAGGAGCAAGTGCATATGAATGGAATTGATATATATCTATATATCAATTCTGTCTCGTTCCGAATCGCATTTTTTTAATTCACAGCAAATTATATTTGGACAGAATTTCTGAGGTTATCAGAATTTATTGGAAAAAAAAACTTAGGTATCTTCACCACTAGCAATTAGAAAGTTATACAGTTACCGTGGTAACTTGTTATGCTAAAAAAATAGCCACAAACATTTTTTCTCTTCTGCACTCCCGCCACGATTGTTAACCGATAATTTTCTAAATTTCAGACGACTACTAACTGCTTGAGGCTGTTGTACTTTGAGCTTAAAGAAAAAAAGAATTCCCAAACTTTGAAAAAATGAATTTTTGAAGGGGATTCAAAGTCCCTCTCATTCATATTTACTTTTAATAAAGGCCATGGTCAGTGTATATTTAATCAACATTTCGTGACTGTTACAATTAGTGTTTTTCGACGCTTTTACTTCGTTAACGATGTGTAAATAGCACTTCCTCTCTGAAAAAATATTGAGCCCTAGGCAATAAACTCCTTCCTAGCAGGCTTGTTTTACCACATAAGCAATACAGCGAATTGAAGATTCTATTTAACTAACTAGTTTCGCTGAGTAAAAAATTTCATTGCCTTTCTTTATGTCCTTTAACGATATTTCACAAGGGATCTTTTGAGTGAACAGATTTAAGTCGAAAAGAGAAAATTATCGATCAAAATCAGTTTCGATACCCTCTGTAATTTCTGATAGCCTCTACATCAGGTTCGACTATGTTCAAGATCAGTTCATCGAAACTGGCTGAAATACAAGTCAGAATGATGCTTGCCAAGCTTATTTCTTTTTATTCTGACACGCCGTGACGCCAGCAGGATTTATGCTAAATAATAGTGGGTTGAAAGGTGAAAAAAAGAAAAATAAGACGGATTCCTCGATCAAATTTTAACTTGTATGTTGTCTCCACTGCGTGAAAACTTCAGGTCCGATCGATTAACCTCGTCATTCCAACCGAACAGGCTGGGAATACGAGTTAGAATGATTTAGGCTAAGCTTTTGATTCAATTTCTTACCTACCTACCTCACCTACTTTGGCTCAGAAATCACTCGACTCACTGGAGAGCTACTTGTCGATGCAACGCAGATGGCACCGTATATAAGAATTATCTACGAGCCTCAATCGAAGACTTTGACATCATCAGAGACGTATCCTCGGTGGTAGAAACCTGTCGTCCATACGAACATGTCATCCGGAGAAATGAGTGTACCGAAAAATTGCACCACTCAAACATGGTATAAGAAAGAGTCTTCTCCTCTGCATATGGACAGCTTCTTACACTCTTCTAAAGGTGGACCCGGCTGTACCTGACGAAGACAACTTTGGAAGATACTACACTGCAAACCCCAAATTTCGTTCATCTTCGATCCGAAAAGGAGTAGTGTCTACTGGAGTACTCAATGAAGGCCACTTTATGATGCGTCGTTTTATACAATTTCAATAAAATTTTGTCAAAATTATTAGTCAAGAGGGGAGATAGTCTTTCAGGAAATTCAGAAAACATGGCAATTACAGTTTAGTGATTTATCATAGACCAGGGAGGTCAAGGTAGCGTTCGCAAAATA
This sequence comes from Stylophora pistillata, assembly GCF_964205215.1. Classification (NCBI taxonomy): domain Eukaryota; kingdom Metazoa; phylum Cnidaria; class Anthozoa; order Scleractinia; family Pocilloporidae; genus Stylophora; species Stylophora pistillata. The sequence goes on along the minus strand of NC_142526.1, from coordinate 28,804,549 downwards.
TTTCAATGCTGATATTTCATGAAGTTAACCATGACAAGTGTAGATATTTCATTTTAAATGTTTTTAGGTATTACAAGCTTTTGATCCGAACCTTTCGTTCTTACTTCAACATGGCGAGTTGATTTTCAGTACTTTCATCGGATAACATGCAAATACGCATTGTGTAAGGCAGTTCATCTAGTTCCAGTTTCTAATTTAATTTTCAGTAAATCTTTATGTGGTTTACTACTGACATTTTGTGCTTTAGACTGTTTCACCAACCCTATACCACCAGCTACAGCTTGTAGATTACTTTTTCTTTACTTTTACACCCTCATAATTCCGTCCTCTCCCCGCCCAAAATAAATATCTGAAAATTTGATAGAAAAACTGTCGTCTATTTGACAAATGGTAAACACCACAGCGTACACTATTGAGTTATAGATGCACGCGGGAGGTTGCTAAGCACGAAAGAAGCGTAAGAGTCGCTCGAGGCGATAGCCGAGAGCGAATCTAGCTTCTTGAGTGCTTAGCAAACCTCCCAAGTACATCCATAACTCAATAGTGTACGCTGTGGTGTTTATCATTTGTTTTATAACATAACATTGGTACATTGTAGCAAAAGAGTTCCCTTTTATTTAACAAATCTTACGGGACCAGAAAAAACAAGCGCGCGCGTAAAAATAGTCTTTGCATTTACTCAGGTCAGCAGCGTACACCCATGGGCAAATGGGGGACGCTAAATTGACCAATCAGAGTGCGCGCTTTACTTTGGTTATGTTGTAAAGGCGAATCAGTTATTATCAATATTTTTCAGGTGAGAACTGCGCGTCAGAGGAACCATGAAGCGCATCAGAAACAAAAGCCGCATGCCTCCCATCCAGCGCTAGCTTGTCCGAGCTCACGTTCATAAAATACACAATCTTTTACTTGACAGAAATGTCAAAACGTTTAACGTGACCCTCTCTAAACTTCAAGGTCATGATCTTAAAAATCCCTGAAGACAATAAAGCCATGCTTCTGTAACAACATCGTAGTGGCCTCACAAACAAAACGGAATTATGTCATAAGAAGTTAGAACTTATCACAAATAAATGGAACAGAATGATTGCATCTGATAAGTTTTTTAAATCTCTACGCCGACAGAGGTTAATGATCGGAAAACAAACCGGGAAGTGATAAGACTTTTGATCTGAATCGTAAGTTCCTAACATTGCAGCAAATTATATTTTGAAGGAAATACTGGGGCTAGAACTCAGGACAAAACTTACGGATCTTCGCCAATAGCAATGCTAGGATTGATTTATAGAAAAGTTATACTGTTACCATGACAGCTTGTTATGCTAAAAACATAACCACAAAGATTTCTACTTTGCCTCACTCTCGCCACGAATGTAAACGGATTTTTCCATATTCCAGACGATAAATACCTGCTCGAGGCTGTTGTTCTTAGAGTAAAGAAAATAAGAAAATTACCAAATTAAAATTAGAAAAAAAATTAAGAGCATTTCAAAGTAAATTCATAGACATTTATTTTTTACCAAGGTGAAGGTTACCTAATGTTCAATGAAAGTTTTTTGTTAGTTTCAATTGTAAACGCTTTTACTTACTTTACTATAAATATATAACACTTCCCTTCTGAACCAAAGGGTGGCGATATAAAGTGCTCAGGCAACATACCCCACCCCAGCAGACTCGCTTAACCAAATAAGAAATCATGAGTTAGCTTATTGCGATATTTTGAAAACATCTTATCGCGTCTCATAACCGCAGTTCATACATATGTTTCATATGTTTGTTGTTGTTTGATTTATCATCTACGGGTTTATGTCGAATTAATTTGATGGCCTGCTCCCAGTTGGCTTGTTAGCTCAATTGGTAGAGCGCTGCACTAGTATCGCAGAGGTCAGTGGTTCGAATCCCGTACAGGCCTGAAATTTTTTTCAGGTCTGATTTTCACTATTGCTCAAATAGTGCTTTACTGCGAAGGATCGTTCACATATACGTTAAAGTGATTTTATTGGACTGAAGTGATAAAATAAAAGTTAGCAGCAGTCTCTCCATAAACCTTAAAAATATTTACAGAATCCCTCGTAATAAACACCATAGTCAATTTGGTTACTTTTGAATGCTCATAAGTCACCATAGTCTAAAATATCCAGATTTCAAACCAATTTAGCTAAAATAATTAGACAGAATTACCACAACAGTTATTGTTAAATTAAACAATCAAAAGCTAGTGAATAAATAGCTAGGAAAACATCATAGGTTATCTGCCCGACATAAAGCAAACCCATCAAAAATATACACATGAAGACACACATTTTTAATTTAAGAAAAGAGACATGATTTACACAAAACTATCCATAAATTTTCCACATAATTAATTAAAAATAACTTGATTATTTAATTATTTCACAAATCCTCACAAATTATAAAAAATTGTTATCTTGGTAAAATTGTCTCCCATATATTTGCCACTTGCACTGTCAATTTTGGCATGAAAGTTTGGCAACTCGCATGCCTTTCCAACAGCATCCAAAATTGCTCGGTGCTTTTTAGGAACCCAGCCAATTTGTGGTTCTCCTGCCTCAGTTAGACAAAACACTCAAATACCATACTTAGAACCATACGCTAAGGTCTTTCTCCACTGTTGATCGGATCAGCAGGACCTTCCAAGTATTCAAGTTTTATTTTTAGCCTGGTGGCAGTATTACAGGTTTAAAAGCATTCATTTTTACCTCACAACTGTCCAGAAACTAACGAGTCACGACGAAATTCTCCAAGCTGATAACTGGCTCTAAATTCTCCGCCATGTTAATTCTCCTAGCAACTTTTGCGCCGCTAACTCGTTTCCATGCTTCGAAGTTAGCAGCGGGACAACACTATGTGGTTTCTCTCGCCAAGTGCGCCCATTTCATTGAAGCGTTCGCCAAGTTAAACTTTCAGAGTGAATTTTATTAAAGCTTTTTGTTGATTTTCTTTTTGTACAGATAAATTAATTACTTCTCTGTACACTTTTCAGCAGGCTCGCGTGCGTGTTGTTCTCACGTGCACTTTGGTCACGGGACAAAACTTAAGTCCCATGGTCAGATATTCCTGGCGGCCATGTTCGCAGTAAAAGGCTTTTCTTGGTCTAGAAGTGGTTCATGTATGTTTATTATTAAACTGACGAAGATGAAATGTACAAAAAGACCATCAAAGTCTCAAGATAGATTAATATTTACACCTTTGGTAGGTTCTTCGAGCTACAAAGTTCAAATGTTTTCAGTGGTCGAATACCATGTTGGAAGTAGCTAGTACAGATTAATGGATTTATGCTGGAGAAATGGCCCACTTTTGTCATTCTTTTACTCTGGGTGAGTTAAGTGCATAAAATTAGCTTCAGTTAAGTTAAGTTGACCTTTGATAATGTTATTTATACTGCTCAAGGTATAAGTGAGTGGCAAGAATTGAGCCTTTCTTCAGAATACCTTTCTATCGTTTTATCTTGATGATCTGGCACTGTAGGTTTTATGTGATTCAATAATTATTATATCCTGATGATAATACACAGTGTCAACCCTTTTATCAACTTTTTTATCATGAAATACAAGACAAAATTTTTTTTTTAACAGATAGCAGTTTTAGTAAGAAAATGGAAGAGTACATTGTCATATTCCTACATCAGTATTGTCTATATGTAGGAATTACCTATGCCAGCATAGGGGCTAGACAGGTGCAGGACTATTTTCACATGGAGTTTCTATGTACATGGAAGCCATTGCCCACCTCACAATAACAATGATTAAACTCATAGTCCATTGTAGGGTTACCTCCCCCCTGCCAACCAGTACCCATATTTACACTTGGAAAAAGTGAGGCACTTTGAGCTTACAGTATCTTGCCCGAGAACAAAATGTCATATTCCTACATCAGTATGTCTATAGGTAGGAATTACTCATGCCAGCATAGGGGCTGGACAGGTGCATGACTATTTTCATATGGAGTTTCTATGTATATGGAAGCCATTGCCCACCTCACAATAACAATAATTAAATTCATAGTCCATTGCAGGGTTACCTTCCCCCTGCCAACCAGTACCCATATTTACACCTGGAAAAGGTGAGGCACTTTGAGCTTACAGTATCTTGCCCGAGAACAAAATGCAATGCTCCAGCACTAGACACCAAAACTGGACTAATGTCGAGTCCAGTGCGCTAACCATTCAGCCACCATGTCTCCTCCTCTGATCCTTATGATTAGAGAGGGGTGAGTGGGGTCAATTGCCGGATTAGGGTGGAACCCTTATAACATTGTGTAGCCAATAGTGACTTAAGGAAACTTAAAGCAACTTAATTGAGGCGACTTAAGGCGACTTAAGGTCCCAGAGTAGGCCTCTTAGAAACAAACACTATCAGGAGGTCATGAGCACTCACACAAAGACGTATCTTCCCTGTTTACTAACGTACCCTTAGATGAAACATTGCAGCTTCTCGCGAACAGAGCTTTTACAAACAATTGGTTTTTAACGTACGACTTGAACTTCACCAAAACGGATCTTGAGGACCTCCTCAGTGTAGCTATCAAAGGAAAACTATTACAATTCAATAGAGCCCTTTACGAACAGACTGATGGCTTGGCTTAGATCCTTAAGTTGTTTCCTGACAATATCTGCTGAGATTTGGTCTTTTTATGGTAAAACCACTCGAATTGTGTTGTCTGTCTCTTTAGATGATAATAAGGGCTGCTGTTGGTCGAAAATTTTGGAGTCAACGAAGCTTTTGATGATAGAATTAACAAGATGTTTGGGATACTTCAACCGCGAGAATACTGATTTCAAACGGTCACATTCGTCTGAAAAATGTGTCCAAGATGAAGATAAACGATGAGCTCCATCAAGCATAGTTAGTAAACCCTTTTTGTAGCGATTGTCGACATGACTCTGATAGTGCAAGAGTAGAACTGAATTGGTGGCTTTTGCATACACCTCTGTCTCCATCAAGCATAGTTAGTAAACCCTTTTTGTAGCGATTGTCAACATGACTCTGATAGTGCAAGAGTAGAACTGAATTGGTGGCTTTTGCATATACACCTCTGTCTCTGTTTGTGGCGATCCATTCAGCAACTGGATAAGTAAGATACCCAGAATTCAACTGGATACCCAGAAATGGGAGCATTCCACTGCGTTCGGTTTCCATCGTGAATTTTACGGAGGAATGTGCATTTTTTTTACTAATTTATTTTGCTAAAGGGAAGATAATAGTTTTCGTTTTTGTTTGGGCGACCTGCTGACTGGTCAATCTCCCGTTGATGAGATTACTTTAGGGAGAAAATCACTCGTGCAGATAAAAAAATCTGTTTGATCTTAAAATTCTAAGCGTGCCTTAATCTGACCACTGTTGATCTAAGGGTGGCTAACAATTTAGCCAATCACAAATTAGATCAAAATAGAGTGTAAACCCTGTCTTTTAAGCGGTGAACTGAGTCCAAGAGAGTTTCTTTGAACGTGACCACCTTCGGCCCAGAGATCTTTCTGGTTCATTGTGGAATGTATCCTAATCTTGGTCTCACCCGCTTGAAATATTACATTAGGAAGCGATTCGGAAGTTATTAGTGCCATTCAAATAATCGATTTCAGTTGTCTAACATTTCATTGATCGTATCATCTGGCTCTCGATTGTTCGAAGGTCGTATTGCACGATTAATGGATTATTCGCTATATAGCAGGTGAAAAACAGAGTTGATTACTAGCGAGACTAGCACAGGGCTGTAGCCAGATTTCAGGACTAGACGAGGCAAGTTTCGAGCGCCGAAGGCGCGAGCCGCTGGAGGGCCTGGGGGGCATGCCCCCCAGAAAACTTTGAAATCTAGAGGTTTAGAAATGTTCTTTTAAGGATTTTCCGTGGCATATTTCTTCAGAAAAGTCAATCTTTAAGAAAAAAATTAAAAAAGGCCAAAATTAAGACGACTGAGGCAATTGCCTCGTCTTGCCTCATGCTAGCTACGGCCCTGTAGCAACAAGCAAACTGCAGCCGCATGAGGTAACAGCCTCTAGTAACTAACAGTTGTTAATCAATCACGCACAATAGTGCTCCGTTTGGTTTTTAAGTCATCTAGCATAAAATTCCAATGCAGCAGTAAACCTCAAAACCGCGATGGAAATAGTTAATGAAAATGAGTCACCCTCTGTTTATCAATTCTTTCGCAATACAGCCAAAAAGATAAATTTTTAGTGTAATAATTAAAAACAACATGAAACTTGAGCTTCTGTCTCCACTACACAACAAATAACACGGTAGTGTAAACCAAATAAGTTTATATATGGAAGCCTGCCGAGAACCAACCCGAGGCCAATGTTGCCCGCAGCATACATACATGCATACATTCTCAACTGATATACCGTACACAATCCCGATATATAATCAATTTCTTACACATTCAAAAATAGATCTACCTCACAAATATGTTAGCCCTAACAGATGAATAAAGGCTGATAGTTTCGAAAGAAACTGTTTGGGGCTGCGTCGGTGGGAGTAACGAAATAATTTGGATATATCAACAAAGTTGAAATGGTAAATTGGCCACCGTAATGATTACAAAAGCTGACGTTTCGAGCGTTAGCCCTTCGTCGGAGCGAATAGAGGAATTGCACTTCTTGCAAAAAGATATACATCGGCGAAACAGGCAGAAGACTAGGTGACCGATTCCGAGAACACCTTCGAGACGTGGAAAGGAATGACAAGGACACATCGAAACCAGTCGCTAGACATTTTAATTTACCTAATCATTCTAAGCAACATATGGCAATCTGCGGTCTTTCCTTGCACTTAGGTGGCACGGAAAGCCGTAAAAATCTTGAACAAAAGCTCATCTTTCAAACCGGCAGTCTAAATCCCACAGGGATCAATGAACGCTTTTCATTCCACTAATTTATTCATGTTTTTCTCGTTGCCATGCACCCACCAATAACGTAGCTCCATTTTCTGCCTTTAAAAGCCCACACAACCCACAATTCCTCTATTCGCTCCGACGAAGGGCTAACGCTCGAAACGTCAGCTTTTGTAATCATTACGGTGGCCAATTTACCATTTCAACTTTGTTGATATATCCATATTATAGCCCTAACAGAGATGCGCAACCGCTTACAAAGACACTATTACGGTTATACGGAGGCAGAAAAAACCTGCCAGAAAAAAAAAACCTTTGGGGAAAAAATATGACAGGAAATCTGGGTAGGAAGAAATTAAAAAACTAAAAAACTAAGAAAAAGAGGATACCTTTCAAACAAAAATCCCTCTCTAATTATCAACATTCATTCGACTTACCTTTGTGTTTTGAGCTTTTCCGAAAAGTTAAGCGCAACGTTCAAGTTAGTGAAGTTGTTTACTTGATTGTTGATAAAAGCAAAGGAGTCTATTTCTTGGGGCTCACAAAAGCAATACATTTTCCCGGGCTCTATAACGCAATAAACCCTTGCGAGATGCGTGTTGGGAGAACACCCAAAAAGCTTCCAAATCGTACGGCGGTAGAGTAACAGGCCTTTTTAATGTTTTTCCCACCTTTCCCAAGTAGGTTTACAAAGTTGAGGTATAGCAGAGTCCAAATCGGAGATGAGAGTTGTGTAAAACATGATCAACTAGCTATGTATCATATACATAGTACCTGATGATATCGAGGGGGGACTCTTGATTTCTTTATAGCAAAGCAAAGCAAAGCAAAGCAAACTTTATTTACACAGGGTAGCCCATTCAGCTCTAAGGCTGGTATCCATAGGGGCCCTGTATTGAAAATAATTTACATCAAATTTCTAGAATAGATATATATGTGTATATAATGACTAAGATTTTACAACTACATTAACAGCCTAAAACTACAAAGCTAAAACACAATTAAAACATAACATAGTAAATAAAATATCAAAATTATCAAAATTTCGGTAAAAGGAAATGTTTTGCTCGGCGACAGAACGTTTGAATGTTTTCACTCTTCACAATGTTTAAAGGAAGTTTATTAAAAATTTCTGCGCCAGTAAAAAGAAAGGTCCTTCTCCCAAAATTCTGTTTTACTTTTGGTAGGGATAGCCTCAGACTTTGCCTCGTGGAATAATTGTGAATATTCGAAAATCTGGTAAAATATGATGAAAAGTAACTAGGAACTAATGAGTGGAGACAGAGAAAAACGAGTTTAGCCTTGTGGTAATAGCGTCTACTGGAAAGAGTCGGCCATTGCAGCTGATCTATTGCTTCAGATGACCGAGAGCAACGTGTAATAATCCGTGCAGATCTATTTTGTAAGCGCTGTAGTCGATCTATATCTTGTTGTAAAAGGTTACTCCAGGCAATGTCACAGTAATCAAATAAGGGAAGAATTAAGGTATTATGAACAAGTATTGCTGCCTCTTTTGTGACGAAACTTCTAATGCGGCCCAGAATACTAACTCTTGACGCCACCTTTTTACACATATAGTCTGCGTGAGCCTTCCAAGTCATAAAATTGTCGAACACCACGCCTAGGTATTTAAAAGTAGTTTCGCAAGAAATGAGCTTTCCGATAAGATTAAGATTTAAAATACAATCGCGCTCTTTATGCCTTCGAGATGTAAATAGTACACACTTAGTTTTTGAAACATTGAGAACAAGATTGTTGTCTTCTAGCCATTCAGATAGACATTGAAGATCTTGATTAAAGTAAAAAGTTAAATTGTCTACTGTTGGGCCAGCAAGATATAAAACTGTGTCGTCAGCGTACATATTTACAGATTAGTGTTTGACACAACGTGGTAAATCATTAATGTAGACAATGAATAACAGGGGTCCGAGGATGGACCCTTGTGGCACTCCAGAAGTTATAGCAAGCTCTTCAGATGAATGAGAATCAATTTGCACGAACTGCTTTCTTCCCGTAAAGTAGTCCTTAAACCATAGAAGGCTTTCCTCGCATATACCATAGTACTCTAATTTTCTGAGCAAAATGTCATGGTCAACTGTGTCGAAAGCCTTTGCCAGGTCAATAAACACAGAACCAGTAACAAGGCCCTTATCCATATTCAGGAGAATCTCGTCGGCGAAATAAGTTACAGCCGTCTCAGTTGAGTGCATTCTTCTAAAACCGGACTGTAATTTACAGAGCAAGTTATGATCATCAAAAAAACTTGCAAGCTGCTTGTGGATTAAACGCTCTAGGACTTTAGATACCACTGGTAATACCGATATGGGGGGGTAGTTTCTTGGGTCATCTTTTGAACCTGATTTATGTAAAGGGGTCACCTTCGCTTTTTTCCATTCTGCAGGGATAACGTTTTGTTGGATAGTTAAATTAAAAATGAGCGATAGTGGATAGGCCAGGGCGTCTGATCCGTCTTTTAGTAGACGAGATGGAATACCATCAACACCTGTAGCTTTCTTCGGTTTTAAATCTTTAAGAGCCTTTCTAACTTCCGTCACGGTGATCTTTCGTAGATTAAATTTTTCTGGGCGGACAATTTGCGGTAGCCATTTGGAAAAGGATCGCGCGGTTGATCGGTGGATCGACCTTAAATCTTCGGCACAAGAGACAAAGAAGCTATTGAAGGTGTTACACTTGTCTTTTGCTTCATTAGCTGTACGAGCAGTAGCGCTGCTACTCTTTGAGCCATTTCCGAGTAGCCGTTTTAGGTTTTTCCAGGTCCCACGGGAATCTCCTCTTGTCTCCTGGAACAGTTCGTTGTAATATCTTTCTTTCTCTTTTCTGAGCTTCAAAGTCACAACATTGCGTAAGCGCTTGTAAGAGCTCCAATGAAGCTCATTGTTTGACCTCAATGGGTATAGTTGACCTTATAGGGTATAGTTTTAATTCTCATAAAGTGAATTCTGAAAAATTCTGTCAGGCAATGTGACCTTTTAATCAAAATAATCCTACGAGATTCTCAACGGGGTAATGGCTTTAGCGGGCTTAAGATTAAAATTTTGGCCAACTAACAGGTAACGGTGAGTTTCTTTCGGTTAACGGAGAAATTGTTATGGTTAACTTTTTTACGATCGGCTAATAGTTAAAATGCGTCCATTTTTATGGCTAATTTTTGTGCCGTTTTACGGCTATCGATGTACCCCATTGATATTATGAACTGGTGCCCATACGTCTTTCTAACTTCAGGCTAGTTGTGATTATTACATCACTAAACTAGTATCGAACTTAACTCTTTTTGGTGATAAGCACTCACTTTAAACCCTAAGCCTCCCCTTTCAATAAGTGTTATTACCTGTTCGGCATTTCTGACTTCTTTTTTAAAATCTTCTAAAATCTGTGTGCTGAGAGCTTAATGAATGTGTGGGACAGAATGTCGAGTTTTTAAACGACTTCTGAAAAATGGCTGTGACACTACGAGCGCGTATGATTAATTATGCTCATGAATGAATAATGGAACATGCAAGTACACAATACAGCACGCAACCTGAAAACCCTCACCCCTTTCTAACTGTTTCGTTGAGCTCCTCTATCCGTTAATTTTGTTTCAAATACGACTTACGGACATTCCCAGGCCAGACATTCTCATACCCCGCTCATTCGCCACTAAACGGCTTAGATTCGTTTTTTCGCCTTATTTTAAGATGAAAATGGCCACTATATTTTCTTTAAGTTTGTTTTTTCGGAGATATAAGTGCCTATTTGTAACTCGTGATACCGATATGTCCTGGAGAGCTTCGTTTGCACGTAAGCTTTTTTTTTTACTGGCGTTAAATTAGTAACCGTTACTTATCGACAATCGAAGAGAAACAAAGTGACACTCTAAAATAAACTTTTCATTTATCTCAAACCTAAAGAAGTTTTGATTCTCACTCTTTTTTCGGAATTTTTATTTTAGTCTTCAAAGTTCCAAAGGGGAAGATTATTATACTCGCACTCTTTGCTAGAATTCATCTACTGTAAAACCTTTATACATAATTTTCTGAATAATAAACATTTCCGTAAATATACCAATTTCAACATAGTCAAGAGATGAGAATCCTTTGATTGTAAAATTTGCATCTCTCAGATGATTTATTGTCAATCTCGTTTACAAAAAGGCGAAAACGTCAATGGCGATAATCTTTCTTTTTATTGCTTGGACAAGTTACCTTCTGGTTATATTTTGTTGGTAAGCAGCGTGAAAAGACGGCCCCTCCACTCATCCCTAATGGCTAAAAGCTAACTTTTACTGAAAAAGATAGAATGACAGTTTCGTAATTTGCGACAATGTTCAAGCGCGCGGGCACAGAGCAAACTATTTTTAACAGAGTTAAAGGCTGAATTTTCTTAAAACATATCAACATGTTGAGGAGCAGCTATTAATTGTTGTCTGAGTAAGGAAGGGGGAAGGTTGGAGGTTTTTTTAGGGGGGGATCACAGAGTACAGAGGAGGGTCTATGGAAAATTGACTGCCAGTGAGAGGGGGGCCACCAGAAGAAGGGGGTTCAAGTAGTTTTTATTGTGACTACCAAAATCATGCGACCCTCCCTTCCCCCAAGCGACAAAAAATGACAGGTTCCTTAATTATGAACCTAATTATTAAGACTCGCGATAATGTAAATGAAAACAAAGTTGCATATGTACAAACATCTTTTAACTCAAAAATCACGCAACAATGTATTACACCAGTAAACTGCTCATTCAGCTAATGATTTAGTGAAGTAAGACTTTGAGGAGATACAGAAACCATGTACTTGTCATTTTCACTGTTGAAACGGACTGGTATATTTACATGCCATTCTGTAACGCAGAAGTTAAACGTGGATTTTTATTCAGTGTTTTCGGGTCAGTTAACCACTGAATTGCAAAACAACCCATCTGGTGATCAAGTAGACAGATAGATAGAGAGATAGATAAATAGATAGATAAATAGATACATTGATAGAAAGATATATTTAACTATGATTCGCCGAAGGCGAGGTAAATATCGTCGAATAATCCCCGAGACGAAGTCGAGGGGATTATTGGACAATATTCACCGAACCTGAGGCGAATAATTGTTTTAGTATAATTTCAGAGCTGAAGAACAGAGAAATTTCTAAAATCATAACATTTTAGTGACATTTATTAACTTTTTATTTTAACATTTTGTATAAACCGCGTGGAGCGGTTTATATAGCGTCATATAAGGAACCGCTCAACCAATCAGATTGCTGGAAACTCTTTGCTCAGCTCTGAAATTATACTAAAGACATATAGCTTTACTTAACGGGGAAAAACACTTAGTCGACTAAGAGCTAATTAATAATACAATATTGGGGCTAATTCTAATGATATCTACTTAAAACTTTTGCCTTCTTTTTTTTATGTCGCGTCATAAGTTGTCCTACAAATATGTCGCGACATTTACACCACGGGAGTCATGGAGGTCGCACTTGTGCGACATAAATGGTATTTGAAACCAGACTGTCAACTCTTAATATTTCACGCGTGAAAAGAGCACCTATAGAACTTTGTAGACATGAAGCTGGGGCTAGTTTTATTAGCGACATTTCTTCATTCTCTGTTTAATTTGTTCAATGAACAAAACCTTATTGATTTGTACGCATTGTACAACACTCGCAAACTGCAAATGTTGGCTCTTGCCGCTTTAAACCGACGTCGACGGATGCGAAAAAATGGGAAAATATCTGCGAGCCAAAGGGTGAAAACAAGCCATTCCCATACTGAAAATAATCAGGTGAATAGTGCAAATTTGTAAATTGGTATGGGTTGAAATTCGCAATAGGGACCACATAAAACGTGTGTCGAGAAAACCTGTGACTAAAATATTGAACCGATAGCTAGCTGTGCACACGTGTTGTCTTTGCAGAATTGCGAAAATCCAAATGTTTGCTAGTATTTCAGATTTGATCGGCGTTGCGACAGAAGAAAAACAAAAATTGTTATTTTAAGGCGATAAGACGAGATATGGCCTGCCTCGAGGCAGGACATCGGCTTTTTTGATCTTTGGGTCCTTCGGACATAGTTATGTCTGGTTTCGACTTAAGGGTCGCACTTGTCGCAAGCACGCGATAACAGATTTTATGTCCAATGTAAACACCAAAAGCGTAAGTGCGACCCCTGCCTAACTCATAATTCAAGTTAGAGTCAGTCATAGAGTTTTCATCAAGCTTATAAAGCCACTTCACATGCACTTTGGACTGAATGATGGGGTTACATGTAAACCTTTTTATAATTTGGACAAGGGTTATTTTGTTTCTATTGAGACTCAGAATTATTTTTTTCAAGCTTTTCAATCTCTGTCATGTATGTCTATTATCCATACGATCAAAAGGAAAAACTTCATGTTTACAGGTCAAATATAAGAATTTTATGTGCCTGTGGCACACGTGAGATATTATAATTCTTGTCACTTGAACAAAAGATTTAAACCTTCTCGCCGCCGTGTAACATTATTCATGTATGTCTAACGAAGCATCTTTTGAGTAAGGTTATCTTGTCATTTTGGTATAGACCACTTTCATAAATGGCTGCCAGATTAATATTCTTTCTTTTAAATTCAAATTAGCCCTTCTGGCCTTGCTTGAGATAATGTATTCTTTTGAATTTTGTACTGGAGAACGAGGTCAGAAGGGCTAATTTATTGAACTTCATATATCCATTGTAACCAAAAGAATATTAATTCGGCAGCCATTTATGAAGTGGTCTATGGAGTGTGTATGTGGTGTACTTCTAGTGATTTGGTTTCCATAGAGACAAACGTCTTGCGTTGATGACGTCACATGTACCAACGGCTGCTGTAGGACCAATCCGTGTGTCAATGGAGGAACCTGCACTGAGATCTGTGAGCCCACAAGCGTTCGGTACAACTGTTCCTGTCCAGTAGCTTTTTCTGGAAGACACTGTGAGATTCAGCCGAGAAGTTGTCAGGATTACAAAGCTGCCGGGTCCAACTCCTCTGGAGTGTACACAGTTCGTGTTGAAAACTAACAAACCTTCCAAGTGTTCTGCGATTTTAATTCAGAGCCTGAGTTCGCTTGGAATTTGATTGAATCATTCAGTTTGTCCAATAAACACCGTTTCCAGGTAACTTCGCTAAAACTCACTAACTGTCAAACAAAGATCTCTTCCAGGTTATTTTACATCTCTTTATACAGCGTAGATGTCTATTCTTTGTTTCACGAACTCAGCTGGAATGACTTGAAGTCTCAGCGTCAAATTCAGAACGCCTTAATGGTTTTCAAGTCTTTAAACGGGCTGTTTCCCGAATATCTCAGGTCTAAATTTATAAAGCGAAAGGAATCAAACTATTATCCGAGGGACTAGGGAAACAAACTTGTTGTCCCCTTTCCGAGGACTAACTACGTACATGAAAAAATAGTTTTAGCTACAGCGGCGCAACCCTTTGGAACAGCTTGCCCTGTAACATTAGAGAGTCTGGTTCATTAAATACATTTAAAAGCCTCCTCTACTATAATTTTTAAACACGGCATTCATGGAAATCAGATTTTTTAAGTGGCATATTATAGTAATTTTTAATTTATATTAAATGTAATGTTAAGATTAGGATCATTTTTAGGTTTTAGGACGTTAGTCATTGTATTAGAATTTATTGTGCCTGATAAATTTTTTAACCGTGTATAAATAGAATAAATGAATAAATACAAAATATATATTTTTATTTTTTTGATTGTCATTCAGATTGTAGTTAGCGATCCGTCATATTCAGTTTTTGATGACTCACAGCTGGTTTGTCGTTAAGCAGCATTCATTCCCCTTTCTGGAGAATTGGCGAAACTGTCAAATCTACAAAGCAACTGGTCTAACTCGTTTGGATTGTACACAGTTATTGAGGACACAAGTCGAAATTTCCAAGTGCGATTTGATTTTGATACAGAGCCCGAGATTTTCTGGAACCTGATTACATTATTTAGTTGTTCTCAAAAAGGCCTTTTCTAGGTAATTTTTTTAAAAATCCTTGCCACAAGGTCGGCTTATCTTGTCTATTAATTCATTACAAAGTAGGGTAACTGGTGTAGAGAAATTTTCTTCGTGGTCTGTTCTGCGATGGGACATATTGTTGTTGCTTTTATAGAAGATCTCTTAAAACATATTCGTTTGGTTGCTATAATAAGAAGTTATGACCTTCACTTTCTTCTCTGTCTCCAGAATAACATCACGTTTTACGATGACTACCAAGCCATCAGCGGTGATGCCCCAAACTGGCAGGCCTACCTCATCAAACGACCCTACCCTCTCTGGCTTATAAATCACTCGACTCACTGGAGAGCTACTTGTCGATATAACACAGATGGCACCCTATATACAGATTACCTGAGAGCCTCGCTTGAAGACTTTGACATTATCATAGACCAACCCATGATGATAAAGGTCTGTTGGCCATACGAATATGTCAACATCCGGGGAAACGAGTGTGTGAACTGTACTGCACGGACATGGTATAAGAAAGGAGATTACCCTCTCCATATCGATAGTTATTACCAGGTTGGCTGTGATTTCGATGGAAGCAGAACAGACCCAGCTTTAGTCACCGACGACAGCTTTGGTTTTTACCTCGACATAAATTCTAAATTCTGTTGTACTTCAAGTGACAGTGACACTACCCAGTTATGGATCGGGAGCAAGTAATTTTCTCATCTCAGAACACGCCTGTAGTTTTCACACAAGGAGGCTTAAAAATCATCTGGACATGGCTACCTTTAAAATGTAATCAGTTTTTTAGTTTACCGCACACCTGATCATAGTTTTGCAAAAAGAAAGAAAAACTGATTTGAAATCCTCGCTTAGTATCTGCGTTACAGAATGCATGTAAATAGGACAGTCCACGTTTAACAGTGAAGATGAAAATTAAAGTATTATTACATTACATCATTAGCTGAACGAGCGGTTTGTAGCTTTGAAAAGATTTTTAGGGATCTTTGAGCTTGTAAATATGCAACTTTGCTTTATTTAAAAAAATAGCGATTGTGAAAGGTCAATAGGAACAAGCTTGGTAAGAATCTTTCTCATTTGTATTTTCAACCATGCAGTTCAGTAATGAAGTGACGTCGACCATAATCGAACCTGATGTACAAGCTATCAGAAATTACAGAGAACCTCAAAACTGATTTTAATTGATGATTTTCGTTTTTCTTCTTTTACCGGGTAAAACGAGTCTGCTAAGTTGGAGTGTATTGCCTGGGTATTCTATATTTACTCAAAGGGGAAGTGCTATTTACACTTTGTTGACCAAGTAAAAGCATCGAAAAAGTATTGGTTATAAGTCACGAAATGTTGACTATACATGCAATTAACAGGGCTTTTATTAAAAAAAAAAAAAAAAAAAAAAGTTAACGAGAGGAGGGTCTCATAGTTTACGGCTAACGGTTATAATTTTGGCCATTTTACAGTTATCAGTTAACCAATTTGAGACCCTCTGAGAGCGATTAGGAAATCCTCTTCAAAATTTACGGTTTTCAAAACTTCAGCTCTCGCTATTTTTCTTGAGGCTCCTAACTAAACAGCTGCAAACAGATATTTGTTATCTGGAACTAGAAAAATGTGTGATTCAGATCCGGAACCTCTTCACTTCCTAGTTTGGTTTTCTCTCATGATAAACTCCTTTCGGCATAGAGATTGAAACGATAAATCAATTTGAGTCATTCGTGCGTGTTCCTTTTATTTGCCATCTTATTTGATACGTCGTCTCGATATTTTGAGTAAGTTATAACTCATCTCATATCTCCTCGTCAGGGTATTTTGTTAAGTATGTTAAGTTAACGTTTTTCTTCGTTAGGGACGCCTTTCTGGTGCGTTTCTCATATAACAACAAAACAACTTCAGTCAGTTCGGACTCCAAAAAATCTCCAAATCCCTTTTCTTTGTACGGGGGACCAACATATTGCGTCATTGCGATATAAATCATTTGAAGAAACCAATAAGCGCACCTGAAATTGACTATAAAAATGAAACAAAGTTTGTTTTTTAAGAAGAAGGAAGGCCGCAACAATCAGCGTTTTATTCTTAGTTAACTATTATCTATGTTTTTAGTTTCAACCTACTACCGTGTGTTCGCTGTGTAAATAAAATTCTGAGTTGATAAAGATAACGCTTTTGCTGTTACAGATTGCATGTAGCCGGATATCATCTGATGCTGAAAAGAAATGAACTCCCGACAATGCCTGTTGGTCTTATCTGATAGCTTGGTTTTTCAGGCCACTCCGACGCAAGTTATGAAGCATGGAGTTCATTTTTTTCTTTGGAAATTTGGGTCCAATGAATTCGCTCAGCGCGAGTCACCTTCCTTGAGGCATATTAAAACGGTCCGTGGGTAATAAGTTTACCTCCACAATCAACTGTTTGGATATTATGACTGGAAAATAAATTAAATCTCTCTGACAGTGAGCCCGAGTGACTATCATAATGATATCCCGGGGTTATTTGTTGTGCATGACTCGTTAGACTGCGAGGAACAATTTTATCGCGCAAATTTGGATACTGTCAGGTTTCAGAAATTAAGTTGGGCTTGATTTTATTCTTGCAGATCTACAGGCTCGGACAATAAAGATTAAATAATGAATATCAAAACGATCTTTGCAATAATGAACAATGATAAAGGCTAACTAAGACAGCTTGAGCGGGTGAAAGTTGGCGGCAAAACTCATTGAATAATTGATAACCGCGAAAGTCTGTGCCACGTTCGTGGTGTATCGTACAATGGAGAATGCTTAGTTCTTTTAAGCAGGTGTAACAGATATTTTTCACGAGGGACTTCAGATGAAAACGTACAAGATGTCAAATAACTAAGGACTGAAGCAGATAAATGGAGTCGATGTTTGGTTCTCTATGACAACCGATTTCTGAGGAATATAATTAAGTGATTGACTTGATAATCCATGTTATTGTAAACTCAGTTTTTAGTAATTTTTACTATAATGAAATCACCGTTGCCATTAGGATTTCGTGGTGTAGAAGTGAAAGCTGTCTAATTCAACTCAGGAGCTGTAAAGACCCGGTTACCCCGAGATTACTCAAATCGTCCCGATCGCTAACATTTCCGAGAAGATTGGTTCGATCCCCGTTATATTTGACAAACAGGTGAAACTGATCATGATCAGTACCGGGCAAACTGTTATCCAAACATCATCTTTCTAAAATGTATCATTTGCTCCTCACTCGGGACTATTGTTTCATTGATTCCACCTTTAATTTACATTACTTACAATAAATACGTCTGCTAGATGGATATTTATTATTATTGGTACCTCTCACGAGTGTTCGAATTTAGCCAGTTAAAGTTTTACAAAATTCCCAAATAAGTTGTGGTAAATTGGATAAATGTATACAAACAATCCTTGTTAACTTTTGCTGGTAAGAGATACAAATTTTACTCCGACATTTAATTGTCTCAGCTACTGTATTGTCTTGTTCGCCTCTCAATTTAAATAAAATTCAATTTGTCAGGAGAAAACGTAATTAGCTTTTCCTCTCAATGAATAATGAAAATAGTAATAATAATAAGACCCGGAGAGAGAAAGTAAGAGAAAAACGTTGTTCAACGACAGGTTAAGCAGTTCAGGGGTAAATGTATCGACTTGTTTGATCATACAGATTTATGATGCCTCCTTGAAAGCTACCACTCCTGAAGTAATTTAATATGTTTATATAAGTTTTTAGTATAATTTCAGAGCTGAGCAAAGAGTTTCCAGCAATCTGATTGGTCGAGCGGTTTCTTATATGACACTATATAAACCGCTCCGCGCGGTTTATAAAATGTTAAAATAAAATGTTAATAAATGTTACTAAAATGTTATGATTTAAGAAATTTCTCTGTTGTTCAGCTCTGAAATTATACTAAAACAATTATTCGCCTCAGGTTCGGTAAACATTGTCGAATAATCCCCTCGACCTCGTCTCGGGGATTATTCGACGATATTCAACTCGCCTTCTGCGAATAATTGTTAACTAGAATTTCTTTTGTGTGTAGAGGTTAATTTATTAGACCTGTAAGTGAGTTAACAGGTGAAAATTCCAAAGGAAATAAAATCATCATTGTCATTTCTATACCGTTTATAATTTCACAGCATGTAGATCAAATTCGCCTAAACTTAATGAACACCTGTCGAACCAAGGAAACTGTAAAGTCTGTTCTGAGCACAATCTAGAAGGATTGTAACCATGTTTTTGATTAATTTTCTTACTAATCTTCATATGGTTTCAACATTTACAGATGCAAAAAGCAACTGCGACACTGGATTTTGTCAAACATATCCCTTTGATATTTATGGGGATGCAATGCAAGACAAAGAGCTTGTTGGCCATGTTTTCCACAGTTCAGTGACTTCAAACCCAGTTCAGTGCTACATGTTGTGTAAAGATGACTGTCGATGTTTGTCGTTCAACTACAAGGAAAATAACGACGTCAAATACTGCGAATTGAACGAAGCCAGCCATTTCACCCACGACAGCTTCCTTAAAAGTTCTGCAGGATCCCGCTATTACAACCTGCGAAGGTTTTTCCACGGAAAGGTGAGTTCAAATACACGCATTGTTGTAGTATTTCTAAAAATATTCCTAAAATGTAGAGGAAAGGAAGTTGCCTTATGAATAAACTCGATTTTATCAAAACAGACCTTTTCGCGAATTCGCGAATCGAATTAACAAACTGAGATTGCTTGCAGTATTATGAATTTTTAATGTGCCGATCATTTTGGAGCTTCAATTGGAAGTGTCAAGTCTTTCCAGCGGAACACAAGTTGTTAGATCTTTAATTATCATATGGGCGTGTGTGTTTTTCCGAGAACTAAAGCACTCGTAGAATCAATACGGCCGTTACACATGGAGCAACGAATAATCTTTTGAGTAAGGTCATCTTGTGATGTTGGTATGGAGTGTGTATGTGAAGCGATTCTACTGATCTGGTTTCCATAGAGACAAACGTCTTGCGTTGATGACGTTTCATGTACCAACGGCTGCTGTAGGACCAATCCGTGTGTCAATGGAGGAACTTGCACTGAGATCTGTGAGCCCACAAGCATTCGGTACAACTGTTCCTGTCCAGTAGCGTTTTCTGGAAAACACTGTGAGATTCAGCTCAGAAGTTGTCAGGACCACAAAGCAGCCGGGTCCAACTCCTCTGGAGTGTACACAGTTCGTGTTGACAACAAACAAACCTTCCAAGTGTTCTGCGATTTTAATTCAGAGCCTGAGTTCGCTTGGAATCTGATTGAGTCATTCAATTTGTCCAATAAACACCGTTTCCAGGTAACCTCTCTAACACTCACTTACTGTCAAACAAAGATCTCTTCCAGGTTATTTGACATCTCTTTATATTTTTATCTCTTTGATTGTCATTCAGATTGTACTTAGTGATCATATTCAGTTTTTGATGACTCACAGCAGGTTTGTCGCGAAGCAGCATTCATTCCTTTCTCAAGAGAATTTCAGCAAATGATATTGTACATAAGATGCGATTAACATGATTAAGAAGGATACTTTTGGCTTTAATATGGCGGGAGACAGTGCGCTGAAAAACTGTCAAAACTACAAAGCAATTGGTCTAACTCGTTTTGATTGTACACGGTTGTTGATGATACCAGTCGAATTTTCCAAAATTGATTGATTTTGATTCAGAGCCTAATATCGCCAGGAACATGATTACACCATATAGTTTTTCTAAAAAGACCCTTTCAGGTAATTTGCGTAAAAAAACATCCTTGCCAGATCCCGTCTATTACTTCTTTTCAAAGGAATGTAAAGTATGCGGAGTTTTCCTCGTGGTCTGTGTTACGATAGAACATGTTGTTGTTGTATTTTTTGAATAAGATCTCAAATAGCATTTACGTTTTGCGGCTATTATAACAAATTATGGCTTTCACTCTCTTCTCTCTGTCTACAGAGTGACATTGTCTTTTACAAAGACTACCAAGCCATCAGCGGTGATGCCCCAAACTGGCAGGCCTACCTCATCAAACGACCTTACCTCCTTTGGCTCAGAGATCACACGACCCACTGGAGAGCTACTTGTCGATACAACACAGATGGCACTGTGTATACAGATTACCTGAGAGCCTCGCTTGAAGACTTTGACATCATCAGAGACGAACCCACGATGATAGATGTCTGTCGACTTTACGAATATGTCAACATCCGGGGAAACGAGTGTGTGAACTGTACGGCACGGACATGGTATAAGAAAGGAGATTACCCTCTCCATATCGATAGTTATTACCAGTTTGGCTGTGATTTCGATGGAAACAAAACAGACCCAGCTTTATTCACCGAAGACAACTTTGGTTTTTACCTCGACATAAATTCTAAATTCCGTTGTACTTCAAGTGACAGTGACACTACCCAGTTATGGATCGGGGGCAAGTAATTTCCTCATCTCAGAACACGCCTGTAGTTTTCACACAAGGAGGCTTAAAAATCATCTGAATATGGCTACCTTTAAAATGTGATCAGTTTTTTAGTTTACCGCACACCTGATCATGGTTTGTTACAAAGAAGAAAAAAACTGTTTTGAAATCCTCGCTTAGTATCTGCGTTACAGAATGCATGTAAATATAACACTCCACGTTTAACAGTGAAGATGAAAATTAAAGTATTATTACATTACATCATTAGCTGAACGAGCGGTCTGTAGCTTCGAAAAGATTTTTAGGGATCTTTGAGCTTGTACATATGCAACTTTGCTTTATTTCAAATAATAGCGATTCTTTGTTTATCTAAAAGTAAGTGGTGGCCAACTAGAAAGCCTTCGCTACTTTGACCACCACACACAATTTTATAATCTGTGCTTTATTTATTTTATTCTGTAATCATTTGCTGCAATTATGCTTTTCTATCTATGCTAATTTTATGTAAATAGTGTGAAATAAATGAACCTTGAACCTTGAACCTTGTAATTTATCGACAAACATCGGCAGTCGCGTATAACAGGACGGAAAACGCGTGCACTGTAAGTTCCCCTTGTTGTCCCTTACAAAGCTTTAGAAAACTTGTCTAAGGCTTAGAGTGGGACAACAGGAGGTTCTTACAGTGCACGCATTTTCCGTCCTAGCTGTCATGTATAGCACTGAAGTGGGTTCAACGTAATATACTTGTGAAAAACATGGTCAACAAAATCTGTGTCTTGCACAGAATCTTGATGCACATCAAGGGAGATCTTCTTACAACTCTCGGAAGGACAGTCTCCCTTAACTTGTAGGAAAAAAAGGGAAGCAAATTCCCAACGCTGCAGATGTCATATCTGTGGTGTATATCTGCACCGAGGTTTAAAGCAATTTTTTCGTCACTCATTTGAAGGAATCGGACAGATAGGTATTGACCAAGAGAATTTCGATATGCTCTTAATATTGTCGGGCTCTACAGTCATTGATTTGTCAACGCTGGAATTGGACCCGACGAGCTGATGCCTCGAGTTTTAGTTAAAAAAATTTATCTCTGCTACGCATGCGCAGCTGAAGAAGTGATAAGATCTACACTGACGTAAGCCGTAAGGAGTGTCCAATGGTCTTGTTCGGCATCTGGCTGGAAGTTCGACCTTATAAAAATTATTCAGGAAAATTCATTACCTAAGGAGCAAATTCCGCGTTAAATTACACGTGTAAATGTACTTATTGCCTGAGTGGGAGGGCTAAACGGGGAAATATTTGGCTCGAGTTCATAACGTAAGGACCGAGCGCAGCGAGGTCCGTGCCTCGTGACCGAGAGCCAAATATATTTCCTGTCCGGCCTGACCAAACTCAGTCAATAAGCATTTTAGCATATGACCACCTTAAGTGTTGGAAATTTCAACCTAATTAACACGCGAAAGACGGGCAGAAGCAGTGACACGACTACAAAAAAAAATTTGCCATTAAAACTTTTCCTTTTTTTTTTCACGTCAGAACAAGGAACTCCCAATTCCTTGAAAAACGCGACTCTTTTTCTCATTTCTGTTTTCCTTCGAGTTTTTGTACCAAATTGACGTTAGGGCAGAAGGGCCGGACGGCTTTTTCCGGACCGGCTCACGTCAACCCGTCAAGCCCTGCACACATCAGCTTTCATTATGGTTTTTCAATGGGATTGCGCGAGCGGGGCCGGACGGGTCATACGATAAAAACCGATATCGCACGAGTCGGGAAGCGATACTTCAGTCAGTTGTTTTGACATCGAATGCAAATCCATTTCGGTTTTTTTAGTAGGTAACGTCAGCAACTAATGCATGGTAGTAATTAAGCTTCGAATTTGTTTTTCTTATGACGTTTGACATGTATTTTTTACAAAATACAAAATGCTTGTTATTGCACAAATACATTAATTAAGAACAAGGGATGGTGGATATTACTGATTCTGGAACAGCACGTCGAGTGTCTGAGAAGTACAGTACAAGTGAATAGTGACATTTAGCACCAGGGTTTTCAGCGGAAACCGTGAACGGCAAACCGGTGGAGGTCACGTGACCAAGCCCTGCGGTCACCTTCGGAGTTTTCAACGCCAAGAGATAGGTTTCCACGCAAGTGATTGACCAGAACGTTTTTTTTATCCTGAATTTGTTTTTATGCCACGCACAAATCAGAAAGTTATGTAAACCAGTCTTTTTGGAACAAGTTTAGACATATTTTTTAGCGAATAAGGGAAAATAGGACTTCTTGTTGCCATTTGAAAATCAGACACTGCTGTTGTCTGGAAATTCAATATGGCGGCCTCTTCAATTTCATGGAGAGGTGCAGCTAAAGCGGTAGAAGCCATAAACATCAAACGCCAAACGCCTAATTTTAACCTGAAACTGCCGTTTCAGGTTTGCCGTGAATGTGAAAACCCTGGTTCAAAATGTCTCTAATGATGATTCACATCCCCCTGTCCTCTATCTTATTACCACTGTACGCATATTTTTTCTTAGGTTTTTAAGTCTCGGTCTCAAGTCTTTCCTCTTGGCTAGTCTGATCGTCGATTTTTCCATAAATTTTATTAAAATGTGAATTATTAAGCGTACCCTCAGATTAATCGACATCCCGCTTCCACTGACTAACAATTTAGTTGCCTGACGATTCTGCCCATTGTTTCCTATATCTAGTAAGGTTAACAAAGACTAAATGCAATGAAATGAAAATTCTATTAGCTTTACGCTGTTCCAGCACCTGAAATTTCGAGAAATTTTATTTACAACGTTCACGGAATGAAGGAAAAAGGGATCCAATTGCTGTGTTTTCAATTGCTATACTTTGTTCAACACTCGTGATAAAACGAGTGACATCTTTCCTTATTTACTCGACATTTACCACTGCATTTTAAAATCTATTTATTCACTCAAAGTTTTCGAAGCTGAGGCTAGTGAGCAAAAATGCCAGAAATTGATTATGTTAAGTAACGAGCTAGAAACTAATTGCAATACAAAAGTAGATTAAAAGCATATCATTTAATACTCAGACGAGAAACATCTTTAGGAGTCAATCACACGTAAAAAAAAAAGTTAGAATGCTCTAGAAATCCTAAACTTATTTTTCATAACATATAAGCTGTATTCACTTTAATTGTTTTTAATTATCGTTAAATTTGTACAATTTATAAATACAAAAAATCAAGGACTTGGAGTTTTTCATCAATGTTAATGGAGCGGTTTTCAAGTTGACTATGTAATAAAACATTATTTGAAATACAAAAACCTCAGTGGATCTACGCCATAGCTTTAGCCTTTCTCAGACATTTCTAATCTTTTTTCCAAGCTCCATTTAAAACTGAGTCTATTAAAAGGTGAATCTAAACTATACCAGTTTCAAAGACTCTTCAATTAATTGGTCACTGTTCTATCTATGATATCATGTAAAAACCCTATGGCTCTTCATCTACTTTATTGATTTCAAAATTACGACAAAAAACTAAAATACAAATAAAAAAGAAAACCGTTTATTGTCTGCCATGGTCTGTCATCAAAAGCTAAGAAATAAGACCCATCGTTTCTACTGTTGCTTGGTCAGCGGTACTATTTGCTCCCGATCCAGAACTGAGTCGTATCCGCCTGGTTTGAGGTACAACGGAATTTGGGATTTTTAGCACCGTAATATCCAAAGTTGTCCTCGCTTGAAATGGCCGCGTCTGTTTTGCTGCCATCGAAATCGCAGCCACAGGAACAGGAACTGTCTATGTGCAAGCGGATAACTCCTTTCTTATACCATGTAGCCGCAGTGCAATTCTCGCATTCATTTCCCCGGATGTTGACATATTCGTACGGTCGACAGGTATGTACTACCGTGGGTACGTCTCTGATGATGTCAAAGTCTTCAAGCGAGGCTCTCAGGTAATCTGTATATACGGTACCATCTGTGTTGTATCGACAAGTAGCTCTCCAGTGAGTCGACTGATTTCTGAGCCAAAGGAGGTAGGGTCGTTCGATGAGGTAGGCCTGCCAATTTGGGGCATCACCGCTGATGGCTTGGTAATCATCGTAAAACACAATGTTTTTCTGTAGACAGAGGACGTAAATTAAAGTTAGTGTAGAAGTTACGCGGATCGTTTTCAAAACGGTCGCTCATGAAGCAAGAAAATTATGAAAAAACAAAATTAATGATGTATTCCACATTTCACCGCTGAATGTGCTTTCGTCCTTCACACCTGTATCAGATATCTATAAAAGATTCAAAGAGAATGTAAATACCTGAAAACGATGATTGTTGGATAAACTAAACGACTCAATCAGGTTCCAAGCGAACCCAGGCTCTGAATCAAAATCACAGAACACCTGGAAGGTTTGACTGTTGTCATCGTTAAGTGTATACAATCCAGAGGCAGTGGACCCGGCTGCTTTGTAATCCTGACAGCTTCTTTTCAGCTGAGTCTCACAGTGTTTTCCAACAAACGGTACAGGACAGGAACAGTTGTACCGAACACTTGCGGGCTCACAAATCTCAATGCAGGTTCCTCCATTGAGACACAGATTGTTCTTGCAGCAGCCATTGGTACACATGACGTCATTGGCGCATGAAGAATTGATGCTATTAGTCTTCAAAAACAAATTAAACGTAAAAATGATTTTATTTGATGAGTTTCACTGGTAAGAAAAGGAATCGTAGCGTTAAACTAGAATTACAATCCTATGTTTTTCCTTATATCAGGTTTTTGAGCGTAGCCAAGATTAAAAAATATTCCAAACACAGGCCTCAGTTTAACAACTACTTTTATTTCAAAGCAAACGTGTTTTTGCGGCGTTCTATATTCCCTTTAGCTTTAGTTTTGATAAAAAGATAAGGTACTTTTTGGTTTATCGTCTACAGTTTCTTGACAGTTATTGAATTTATACACAATGGACACCTGCAATCGTCTTCTGTTACCGCTGGGCCTCACGTTCCCCAGCTGGGTCCCCTGCGGAAGCGCTTGACTTTCGGGCATGCGCGTGAGTGGCCTTCGAGTAAAGACCACGAGGGCCACCGAGTTTTTACCTGAATTCAAGCTGAATTCGATCTGAATTCGATAGTTTAGTGCTGAATTTTGAGTTCACCTCACGGTGCCTCGTGTAAGAGTAAATGGTTAACTTTATGGTTCGTCTTCACTCGTATTTTCTAAACGGTAGACTTTACGGTTGGACTTTACTCGTATTTACATATTTAATTAACCGCCCAATCGGTTAAAGCAGAATACAATCTGAAAAAAAAAAAACCCAACCAATTACAGAAAAGAAGGGACGATGGGGTCTATTAGAAACCACAAAAGTCCCCGAAAACCTTGGAAATGCCAAAAACTTCGATCAAAACTGAAAACCGCATGCAAAATTGTCTAAACCGATAATTTTTCACTAAATAATCTTTTCCTGATGGAATTTTGGTTAGACATATCTTGCATATAATGACAGCTAAATGGTTAAATAAAACATGATTGTCTTGCCAAAATTTGGAAGCCTCCGAGGCAGGACATCTGGTTCTTTGGCCATCTGGCATAAAAACCGAAGACCCGTTGTAAGAAATAGCCTAAACTCGCAATGCCCCCCCTAAGAAAGTACGTATTAAATGTTGTTTTGAAATTAGTTTGCATGCTTGCACAACTTTGGGAGTCTAAAGGCCAACTGAAGGATAACTATCCCTCTAAAAAGAGGAAATGGCTTAGAAACAAGGTACAAATGCAAATTCTAATGATTTTCGAACTGAAAACTAATACTGACTTCGGTATTAATGTTGGAAAGGTTTACACTAAATACATTTATGAGAAAAACAAGCAGGATTTTCGCCTGAAATTTCTGACTGTTTACTTGTAGATAGGACTGATTGCTTATTATAATAGCCATAAATGCTTTTTTCCTTAATTATGTTTAGCGCCAATATATTTCTTGGCAACTTACACAGTTCACCATATATCCTTTTCAGGAAAATGAATAATGAAACAGAGTATCGGTGAAAAACGAAGTCTTCGTATGAAGAGACAGATAATCTAAAATTTGACCGAATAAACTCCAATTGGCCTTTTACCGCCCATTCGTGTGATTCTTACACTTTTATTATCAAAAAAGGACGGTCCTTTGTCCAATTAATAATCGCTAGTATAATTAATTCGTACCTTAACTTTACTATATTCCTTGCGTAGAACAAAATATTTTGAGCCTGGAGACTTTACCAATGCATTGTTGCTGATGAAATGATTTCCTTCATTTAACTCGCAATATTTGATGTCGTTCTGTGGATTTTCCTTGTAGTTTATCGACAAACATCGGCAGTCGCGTATGCACCTTATATAGCACTGAACTGGGTTCAACGTAACATACTTGTGAAAAACATGGCCAACAAACTCTGTGTCTTGCATAGAATCTTGGTGGACATCAAGGGAGATCTTCTGACAACTCTCTGAAGGGCAGTCTCCCTTAACTTGGAGGAAAAAAAGGATGCAAATTACCAACTCTGCAGTTCTCATACCTGTGTTGTATATCTGCACTGCGTAAAAGCAATTTTTTCTTCAAGTTTCCTCACTCAATCGAGGGAATCGGTTTGATGGATATTGACTAAGAGAAAATTGATATGCTCTTCTTAATATTGACAGACTCTTTCCCTGTTTGAATAGCGCTTGAAATACACCTCCGCTCTCCCAGGCTGACACTTCGAGCCTTAATTAATTTTTTTTTTCCTTCTGCACAGCTGAATAAGTAAGAAGGATCTACTCGAAAGCCATCAGGAGTGTCCAATGGCCTTGTTCTGGCATCTGATTATAATGATGATAATGACTTTATTGGAGTACACAATTACTGGTAAAACCAGTAGTTCTCATTGTGGTCCTCTAAAACTACATAATAATTTGGATATATCAACAAAGTTGAAATTGTAAATTGGCCACCGTAACGATTATAAAAGCTGACGTTTCGAACGTTAGCCCTTCGTCGTTACGGTGGCCAATTTACCATTTCAACTTTGTTGATATATCCAAATTATTTCATTACCCCCACCGACGCAACCCCAAACAGTTTCTTTCGAAACTATCAGCCCTTATTCATCTCTAAAACTACAAATTTAAATTGCAGAAATACAAAGAAAAAATAATTGAAAATTAAAAATTCATAAGAATTTCTGCTTCATAATAAAATGACCAATTCTAGAGTTCTGATCTATATATTTCATGTATATATAACAACATTGTCTGGCTCGAAGCTCTACCTTTTAAAAATACTGTGGGAAAATCCATTACCTGACTCTTGCATTCCGCGTTAAATTGCACTTGGAAACCGATATCGGACTCATTGCTCCGCGATTCGTGTGATATTAGTTTACGCATACACTCAACGCGGAATTCCCTCGTCAGATAATGATTTTTCCCATTTAATTATTCATTTCAGTTAGTTATTTTGACAACAATAAATTTTTATTAAAACGTGAATTATAAAGCGTACCCTTAGATTAATCGAATATATTTAAAATTTTTTTCAAAAGCTCCCTAAAGAAACTGTTTGGGGCTGCGGCGGTGGGGGTAACGAAATAATTTCAATATATCAACAAAGTTGAAGTGGTAAATTGGCCACCGTTACGATTATAAAAGCTGACGTTTCGAGCGTTAGCCCTTCGTCGGAGCGAATGAAGAAGTCCCTGAAGAAGTCTACGACAGTTATAGTTAGACGAAACGCGTCGGAAAATAAAAGCAGTTCTACAACTACTGTTCGCAGAAGTGCTGCTCACTAGTCTATATTTAAATAATTTATTAAAAAATTGTCCATTAACACAAGTTAGCCGTAATTATTTAATTTTTGGAGGGGAGGGGGTGGAGGATACACATATATCACTGGCCACCATATTGAAGTGGTACACATATCACTAGTGATGTGTGTGGGGATACAGTGATATGTGTGCAGGGATACACATTATAGAGGGTCTCAATGGGGTTAAGTGTGTGGCGTGAATTGTCCAAAAAATTAACCGTGTGTGGTGAAAAAGGGAAAAAATTAACTGTGTGTCGTGAATTATTTTTACATACATACATACTTTAATGTCGCCTCCCCATTGGGGCTTTTCAGGAACAATATATAAATTACTGACTTTTCATTCAAATAAAACTAATTAATCACAACATCTAATATAATATAATGTAAGAATATATATAAAAACATATGTACACGATTGGTTGAAAAAATATTCTAATCAGAAGTACTAATCAGATTTCAAAAATTCAGAAATAAGCAAAGATTTGAGTTTTCTTTTAAACATATCAATGTTCGCAGCAAGTTTCAGTTCTGTATCCAGACCGTTCCAGAGGCTAACAGTTCTATAGTGGAAAGATCTTTGACCGGTTGCTGTCTTGCAAAGTGGGATCTGTAGTTTCTGTGAGTTCCTTGTCGAACGTGTTGAGATTTTTGATCTTTGAACAAAAAGTGAAGTCAGGGCCTCAGGCGCGCACCCAGTCATGCATTTGAAAGCCAGAATTGCATCACGGTAGTACAGTTGTTTTCTTATTGGTATCCTGTGCAATTGTTTAAGAATTGGTGTAATATGGTCGTATTTCTTTTTGTCGCATAAAATACGGCCAGCGAAATTTTGTACAGCTTGGATCCTATTAAATTATTTTCAGTGGTGTTACACAATACGTTGGAGCAATAATACAGTTTGCCGAAAACTAACGCATTTATCAGGACTTTTAATGTATCTTTGTTGAATGCATGCTTCACACGGTTGATTTGTCCCAGCCTGGACATGCAACTAGCAACTGTTGACTCCACATGATCTCTGTATGTAAGGTTTGAGTCAAGCATCACTCCCAAGTCCTTGGCACAATCGACAGGCAGGAGCTCTTTTCGAATTCTCAAGAGTGTTAGACGGAAGTCTCCAACTTTGGCTGTTATTGCTCTACTTCCAAAGATGACAAGATTGGTTTTTTCGGGATTTAGTAAAAAAAAGTTCACAAATGTCCAGATAACCGTGTTGTTTGTAGCTTTTCCTAAGCTCTGAACAATTATTTGATATATGTGGTCTATTTGGTATTTTTAGTTTGTTTTTCAGACAGAAAAAACATTTATTCGATATATAGACAAAATCACCACGGGTATCCCAAAGAACACGAAATAACAATGCACAGCGTGTATGACGTCATTTTTTGAAGATAAGCACATGGCTGGTGGATTTTAGACTAGGTTTACCCTAGAGGAGAGTTTTCCGGATTCGTAAATATTTCCGGATTCATTAATTTTAGAGTATTCGAGTATTTTCTTTTACTTAAGCCTTCGCATTATTTCCACCTGCAATCTTTTGAGTTTGCGGTGAAACCAAAATGGATCTGGTGCTAACATCGCTGGCGGTCTCCGGTTGCCTAATCTTGTTGCAGGTTCAGGCGATAAATTTTATCATGTGTACTATAGGTACACATGATGTTACTATAGGTATCAATGTTATCAATGTTACTATAGGTAGTGTCGGCCGACACTACCTATAGTAACATTGATCCAATTTTTCAATACCGACACTGCAACAATACACAACCACACGAGCGACGTTCAAACTATATTTACCGATAAAGTTCAGACACTTGGCCGATAGACTACCGACACTCGGCCGATAGACCACTGACACTTGACCGATATTTCACCGACACTTGACCGATATTCCACCGAGACGCGACACTCCATCTGTCGGTCGACAGTCGGTCGACATATCGACCGACACGTCGACCGACTATCTTCCGACTATCGACCGACTATCGACCGACTATCGATCGACTATCGACCGATTATCGACCGACCTATCGACCGACTATCGACCAACTGTCGACCGACATATCGACCGATATGCCGATCGACATGTCGGCCGACACTACCTATAGTAAAATTGATCCGAATTGCAAACAAGTATATCTTTGCTTAAAGCGAAACTTTAACTTATCCTCTTAGAAATTCTACATCTAATGAAACCAAACACTGTGTTACTTGTCTATGACATCTCTACAGCCTTTTTTTTTTTTTTTCATACTTCATCACAAACATTAATGCGATAAGTCCAGTGGCACTTATGATTGCAGTATCACTTGTGCTTACCATAACATTGCAGGTCTACTTTGATACATTGTTTCTGAGGCTCAAAAGTTATTCATGATTCCAAACGTAAACTGAAGTCAATATAATAATGACCTCTCAGTAACTCTTGATAAATTTTCTTAGAAATTTCCTATGAACCCCCCCCCCACCCCCTTTCTCTCTTGAATCTTTACACAGATTAACACAGTTTCTTGCCAGACCCAGCAGAGAGCTGGCTAGTAGGTCAGGCTTAATTTATAAAAAAATAGAGGAAAGGAAAATGGAACCCTTCACAGATTCGGGTGCATCATATGAGTGTCCAAGAGTCTTTCTTGACTTTTTTTCCTAATCTCTTAAGACCAAGGATTTTGGAATAGTTACTGCAGTCCTCGTGCTTAGCCAGGAAGTTGTTAATTGCTAGAGTTGAGAGATTCCCAGATGCAAATAAGTGTTGACCATCTTTGGACGGACTTTGTGCACATTTTCCACTGTTACATTAGTGTCGCTGTAGACGTGCCAGTAGAGACAGCGCGTCACCCAAGCCAAAAATAGACT
The DNA here is from genome assembly GCF_964205215.1 of Stylophora pistillata. Classification (NCBI taxonomy): domain Eukaryota; kingdom Metazoa; phylum Cnidaria; class Anthozoa; order Scleractinia; family Pocilloporidae; genus Stylophora; species Stylophora pistillata. The sequence continues at coordinate 28,772,658 of NC_142526.1, read as the reverse complement.
GGACACTGTAAAGTACTTGGAAGGGGAAGTCTGGTTTCGATAAACAAGACGCCTGTCGTCTGGTGCAGCTTCATAAGATGAACATCAGTGCGAAACGAACACTAACTATTTTGAATTAAGATATCGGTTTATGTTTTGCTTAAAAAAGCCGCTCCTGTTTACAAAGAAATGGCACGCAATTGTTTCACGAGAACTCGTCGTAAAATGTAGTTTGCCTTGAGAAAAACATGGAATCCAGCGCTCTAAGAATCTTAAAGTAAGTCAGGAACACTCTTCCTCACTTTCCTTACAATAGAGAGCTTTAGATTCGAGTGCGAGAACGAGTGCGAGTACGAGTTTTAACCGCGCGAGATCTGGTACTAGTATCTCGTACTCGTAGTCGTGCTGACGAAATTGTAACTTTAGATTCTAAACAGATGTATCGATCCGAGTGCGAGGGTTTTACTGTAATAATCTCGCCATGTTTAGCCAAAAAAAACTATCCTATTAGCATCCGTTTACCTCCTTTGCGATTTATGAAATCACAACGATGGGAGGCAACATCCTTACAAGCAGTATGAAAGGATTGACGATGTTTTTGACGCCATTTCTCCTGAAGAGTTTGCAGCCGAGCTCAGGTTTGACATCATAGGATTTCCTCTCCTTCGGGGATTAGCAATTCCAGAAATTTTTACTTGTGCCAATGGCACGGTATGTTCAGGAACGAAAGGACTGTTGATTTTATTGAAACTTTTTTCTTACCCATGTCGTCTCTCGGATATGATTCCTCGCTTTGGTCGTTCAGTGCCCGAGCTGAGCTTAATCTTCAACGAGGTGATCAGCTTTACTTACACAAACCATGGATACTTGCTCAGAGATCTCGATCAACCCTGGCTGAGTAGCCAACATCTGGAAGACTTTGCTCTTGCTGTCCATGGAAAGGGAACAGCTCTTGAGAATTGCTACGGGTTTGTAGACCTGACAGTTCGCCCAATTTGTCACCCAGGAGAGAACCAGCGTGTACCCAGTGGGCACAAAAGGGTACATGCCCTAAAGTTTCAATCATTTGTTGCGCCAAATGGTATAATAGCCAATTTGTATGGACCAGTTGGTAAGCTAATACGATTATTTGCATCGTTCTGCTGTAATGCCTCCCCTTATTTAAGCCCCCAAATTTGAAACTGAATTGAAGTGTCACTACCGTAAATCCTCGAATAAGCACCCCCTTCGTATAAGTTCCCCTCCTATCGACCAAAAATTTAAAATAAGTACCCCCCTCAAATAAGTGCCCCCTTCCCCTCCCCTCATTTTGTGGATGAGTAGTGAGACAGCAAAGGATGCATGTTTTTCATCGTGTATTGCACTAATGGTGAGTTAAACTCTAGGATCAGTTTTTTACGTCAATAAATAGTTAATTTTGTTTACGTGGAGATGATGTATTAAAAAAATGGTCGTGTCAGGCCATCATTTGGGAAAAATTAAATAAGCGCATTTTCTCATAAATTTGAATTAAGCTCCCTGGGCGCTAACTGATTTGAGGATCTACGGTATCTACACCTAGAGGAGTGGGATGGAAAGATGAAATCTATCAGGAAACATTCTCGGTAGTCAGCCCCTTGGTAAGAGCTTCATTAAATGTAGCCTACCCTTGAATCCTTACACAAATATCTATAACCCAGCCCCTACTAAATCAAAATGGCTATTAACCAATTAACTTGGAAAATCGAAAAAAAAAAATTAAATCACAGTTTGTAATTCAACAGTTACCTGCAGCTACAAGAGTGTTATAACACTAGCTACTGATATAAATCCAAGTATGTTTACTCTATAAATTTTTATTTCAGAGGGTAAAAGGCATGATGCTGGTATGTTAAGAATGTCTGGCCTCCTTCATAACCTTCAGCAGCATTCATTTGATACCAGTGGACAACCACTGTGTATATATGGCAACCTCGCCTATCCACTCAGATTCATCTTGAAGGATGAAGTAAAGTCAGGGAAGCTGTGGAGTGGGTGTTTAGCAACATAGTAACATACTTCGCTTTCCTAGATTTTAAGAAAACCTTAAAGATTGGATTAAGTCCAGTAGGTGTAATGTATTCAGTGTGCGCTCTGCTTCGGAATGCATGTACCTGCTTATATGGATCAACTACAAGCACCTATTTTGATGTTCAACCTCCTACATTAGATGATTATTTTCAGGTTTAAAGTTCTTGATTTGCTACATCATAGTTAGTACCAACTATGGCTACATTGAAGCAATGCAATTTGGCAAAGTGATGAGAAGATAAAAAAGAAGAAGTGAACCAATTTATAATTGTAATTATATCTTCTGCTTGTAAATTTCTATGTATAGTTAGCTATGAAAGGAGTAATTGATGAATATGGGATGTGGATCCATGGCCATCAATTTTTTTTTCCTTTATGGAGAATTTTCAAATCTAAATTAATTTACTTGAGAAAATCAAAATTGTAAATATGTATAATTTTTAATTTCAAAACAGCTGAACTGACTTTGTAATAATAATACAGTACATTTATATGATACAACTAAAAAAGATGTAAAAATAATGTATTCAGATATTTTACCATACAAACTCTTCCTTAGTTTTTCATTTCATAAATATAATGGTATTAATATGACAATAATTAATGAGAAGCTAATAAAATGTTTCAGTGTTCAAGGTTTTATCATAGTGTTCGGCGTTTTTCGTCCAAGATATACCTTTCTCTTTTGAATCTGGTCAGTACTTGTGAGGCTCTTCAACCAATATATCTCTGAGAAGCATAGTTTCGTGTTTCCTTTTCAAATAAAAAGTTCTCGTTCCGCTATCGTTACGAATTGAAGAAAGTCGGGAAAGTGTCAACCACATCACAACAATTCACTGTTTATATCCCTCATGCATGGTTAAAATTCAAAGGGTGAAAGTGCTTTTTAAGGCTCTCATTTTTCGATTTAAATTTATTCGACTGGCGATATGTTGTTTACGCGTGTAGACCTCAGTATTTCGTGAAAATAGGTCGACCAAAAAGTATCAAAAACGAATGAAATCAGGGTTTGTAATAACATTCAATTCGATAAAACCTCTGTATACGGCTTTAAGTTTGCTTTTGCTGACTTAGAAAAAGACTAGGGTAAGTTTAAAATACAAAATACTCACCTTTCGAAACTCGTTCTCTGGAGGACGACTTCTGGTCAAAATCTCGTTGTCGACGAGCGGCGGACGACGAGTTTCCCGCATATCTTGGAATATGCGGTACCTGTTTGGTGTCCTTACCTTGTTAAGGACATCCATACCCTTGAAAATGTACAGCGAAGAGCCTCAAGACTCGCTTTAAATCAACGCAAAGGAGAAATGTCCTATGAAGACCGATGCAAACTGCTAAAATGGCCCACTCTCTCTGACCGTAGAACTTACTTATCTTTAGTCGAATGTTATAAGATAGTTTTTGGTTTTTATCATTTAAATTTTGAAGACTTCTTTGATATTGCCACGATTCGGTCTACGAGAGCAAATCATCAATACAAACTCTATATTAAACCAGCTAGACTTAATTGTTACAAAAATTCTTTTTTTATTAGGATTGTCAAATTATGGAATGAGTTACCGGGTGATATAGTGGAAGCTGACAGCTTTCAGCATTTTAAATCTAAACTTAAATCGTACTTAAATATTTGATTGTAATGATTTTGATTTATATTTTGTCTTTTCTTTTAAGGGAGTTTTTACACAGGGATAACCTCTTAACTTCCTTTTCTAGAAGTATTTTCTTTTTAGTTTTATTTGTATATAATAGTTATCATCTGCTTCTGGAATAAATAAAGTATGTATGTATGTATGTATGTATGCATGCGCAATGTGAGCACGCTAGTAAACTCGTACTCGTACTCGTTCTCGTACTCGAATCTAAAGCTCTCTAATATTAACAACAACAGCAACAACCAATCGACAAACAAATCAAACAAATCAATAAGATCTGTCCTTTTAAGTACTCCGTATCAATTGTTTCTACGCGCCACGTTTCTATGCATTTTTGGGTGCATCTTAAAAAAGTCAGTAAAGTATTGAAATCTGAATGTAATAAAAAAAATTCGTTTTAAGGAGGCAATCGTTTCAAACTGACAATTTTTTTTTGCACACCACACAACTAATGCTTTTGAATCAATGTTAATTACACCTTGTGTAGTTCTTATCAACATACCGAATTCTACTTCACTTGACTTTGTGAAAAGCAAACTGACCTCTGCCAGATGAGATTGTTAATTTCTGTTTGCTTTGAAATATTTCTTTCCCTGTTCAACATTGTGAAGCACATTTGAGCATATCCAAAATTAAAAAGTAATAAAAAAATATTTCACATTATTATTATTACTATTGTTATTACTATTATCAGTATTATGACTATTATTATTATTATTATTATTATTATTACAACCCTCTGGCCTCATTTTAGAACAAAAACTCTATTGAATATGACTTGCACATTGTAGAGAGGCTAAGAAGGCTTTTAGAACTAAACCAAAGTACTTTAATTCTAATTTGACCTTGTTATGAAAGAGGTCTATTGCATTGCAATATCATTATGTAATCAATAGTGTTCAAGTGTATATCAAGAGTATTAATTGGTTATGCGCTTTACTTGGCAATTAATTCATGGGTGTATGATGGCGAAAAAGGGAGAGAAATAACTGAGAAATGGTGCTTGTCAAGACTGTGAGGAACTTACCATCTCAGGTAGCTGTGCTTCTTGTAGATATCACAGACCCTTAATATTAATGTCAACTGGGCAATGAGCTTCTTATTTACTTGTTGTTACATTAAGTTCTGTTAGAACAAGAAACATAACCTTGACAGAGCTCAACAACATCGCAACCTGTGGGGTTGCCAAAGTGACTAGATTTTACACAGTGGCAATTAACTTTTTGTGCTCAGTCACCAGCTGGCCACTAAGATTTTTTACATTTGTATTTTCAATTTCCTTAGATCCCTAGTGAGTTTCTCATTTGCAGTTGCAAAACTTTCTAGAAAATTTTTGGGGACTGGAAAATTGACTGAAAAATTGACTGAAAAACTTTCTAGAAAATTTTTGGGGACTGGAAAATTGATTCTCGAAACCAAATCTAAAAAATTAAGCAGCCACCTAGCCTCAAGGTTTATTTTGAAAGTCAAGCCCTGTCTAGTCTGAGTCACTAATTAGGGCCATACACAAGGTATGCTAATGCAAATCAACAAAATAAGAGCTTCCTCAAGAGCAACACATACAACACATGTAGTTAGCTTTGTCTTCAACTAGTTTTTGCTTTCAATCTAATCTTGCTTTCGATATTCATTTGCTTTCTTTGCGTTTTAAGTTTATTTTAAAAAGAAAATACTTTTTTTACAATTACACATTTGTTTTTGTGTCAAACCATAGTCCCCTCTATTAACTATGGTCAAACTGATTTTGTTTTAATTCATTTTAAATAATTTAATAAAAAACGCTGTTTTTGATAAAAAAACGAATGGCAGTGATCGGCCACCATACACAGTGGTTGGCTCTCTCTCCTGGCTCTTGAAGTAAACAATTCATTCTTTATCTTAAGAAAGCGAAATATTTTTGCGATATAATAAATCCTTTATTAACCCAGCTTGTTCGGTCAAGATGGCTGGATATTAACCTCGTTCTTTTTTCAGCATTATAATGTACCTCAACTTTGTCTCGGTACATAAAAATAAGTAAAAAAGAACTTGGCCAATATCCAGCCATCTTGACCTCATGCTTGGTTAATAACCAATATTTATTACATGACCCGGGCAGTCAGAGGGCCAATGACTAAAATCAACCAATCAAAATGCTCTATTGCCAGTCAATATTCTCTCAGTATTGGACCGGGCACTGTTCTGAATGGTCTGGAATGATGCTGCACTTGTGTCCCTTTGAACTTCAGTCGTATAAGAAATCTCATATTAACCAAGCTTGCTCGGGACCATACTGGAAGAATATCGGCCCTCTGTCTTTTTTGTATGGACCTCACTACGCTCAGTCCATACTGTCAAGACTTCGGGCCGATATTCTCCCAGTATGGCCCTCGTACTTGGTTAATAAGATATATATATATATTGTGGTTACTGTTTAATTTGCCATCAATGCCTGTCTATTTTCCTTCGAAATGCGTCCAAGATCTAGAAATTCAGATTAATGGTGATTTGAAAAAAATTAAGGTGAAATGAGTCATCAAGCTCATTTAAGCACTGAAAGAACATTTACTTCTTTTAAATCATTAGCCATAAGGGACATTCAGAACATGAAGACTCTGAACCACCTGAAAAGATTTTGAACTATTTACATTTATTGTTTCTTTTAGACTTCATATATTTATTGTAGATTATTAGCACTACAAATTAGTTATTCTATATCTCCCAGTTTTAGACTAGCTATTTGGGAGTACAAGTTCCAAGTTCCAAGTTCCAAAGCTCACGAGGTTGTGGACAGAAACTAGGTGGTGCTATGGTGGCAGGTCAAGACCGAGGGTCCGGGAATTAGGACCCCCTAATTTTTTATTTGTACTCGTCTGACGCTAAAATTCTTGCACCCACAGGATTGCATACTACTACAAAGAAATTGTGAATTGGTCAAAATGTAATTTAGGACTCTCTATAATTTTTCCACCAAGATCTACCATTGTTTGCTGATCTAAATGAAATTTCCAGCCAACCTCTGAAAATAAACAAATTCAATCAGTCCCAAATTAGATTAATTTCAATGCACCCTTCAGCTTTCTAAAGGATTTGTAAACACTTCTGTCTGCAAATGGAAACCTTTTTCTGACCAATTTTTTTTCTTGCAGAAAAAGACCCTTAAAAGGCCTAACATTTTCAAAACACTCAGTTGTGGAAAAGAATTTGACCAATTTTTTTTCTTGCAGAAAAAGACCCTTAAAAGGCCTAACATTTTCAAAACACTCAGTTGTGGAAAAGAATTTGACTGTTTTGATAACCTGGTAAAAGGATAATAAGGATGAAGCAAAGGAAGCAATATTATAATAAAAAAACTTAGAAAATGAGAAAAAAGGAAAAAAAGAAATGACCAGCACTTTTCCAATTTCCTCCTGCTGAGTGAACATAGTTTGCATGCCTAGGTAGTTGACATTGACCTTAAGATGACAGTGAGGCTCTACTTCCTTCAATATACCACAACTCAATTACTTACAACTGGTTTTGTTTTGTTTTCTTGACTGTAATACACATACTATTTCCCTTGCATTTTGACCAGTTTCACTCACTGCTTAAAATTCTAAAACATTAGGGGGAATATGATTCTAAGCCTTAACCCCATGAAGCAACTCTACCCCATTAGGGTGAAGAAGGTTCTCAGTTGCTGTAACACATAAGGCTAAGACAATAATAAATTAACAAGAACAAGAAATATGACAAGTTTTGAGAGTGGTCTTGGAATAGAGCTGTAATCCAGTTTTGTGATGAGACAAAAAAAAAAAAAGAAAAGAAAAGAAAAAGGTCTGTGACTAACATTAGAAATCAAACCCTAATCTGTTGGATTTGCAAATAACATCTTTTTCCGTTTAAATACAATACTTGTAAAACTTGGTTTTTTTTTCCTCAGATTCATACAACCTTAACTGAAGTCAATTAAAATGAAAGGGGGAAATTCTAGTGCACTTTCCATGCTAACAGATAAATCAAATGACCAGACTATCCAATCCATTTAGGTGACTGGCATAATTCCCTCAAGGACATTCAAGAAACATAAAATTATACATCTGTCTTTATACTTTCCAATCTTTTTTAAATTTGATCTCTGTTTCTGCATATTTTGTTGGAACTAGATATTCTGAATAATTTTCACCAAGTGGTACATGACTTCCTTATTCCATATGGTTTACATAAACTCTTCCTCAACCAGTATGGAAATTAGAAAAAATGCAAATGTACATTTTAATTGAGTTTATCCCAAGAATTAAGCAATAATTCTGCCCTTTTGTTTTAGATTGACATAGTAAGGTTTAAATAATCATTTGTAACCATACATGTAGGTACAGCATTTCTGGGGACAGTTAATTCACACAGATTCAAGAGGTCCAACTTAGTTGATTGTAACATTTACTTCCTCAGAGAAAACAAATTCTTCTACATGTATATGCACCTGGAAGCCTACATGATCAATCAAAAATGATAAAACTATTCATTATTTACAATATGAAGGTCTGAAAGCATTAACAAGGTTTTCATTAACAATATATGAGTGGTTGGTACATAATCAAACCAAGCAGTTACTCAAACAAAAAGAAACACGCCGGTTGTAACAAAGTTACTAACAAAAATATAGTATTTATAGGTAAAATCTGATCATCGTTCAAAATTCCTGAAATCGCAAGACGACTATGTCCCCCGAAATAAACAAGGCAAATTATTCAGAATTTCTCAGAGTTAATTCAACATGCAAGATTCATAGGTAGGCACCATATATTTGATGTTGATAAACGCATCTGGACCTCCACGCCGCTCGAGGGCTTCGAGCGTTTCTTGAATCAGATCACCGACATTTTCTCTTTTCTGCTGACTGTAATCGATTCCATCGCCCGAATTGATATTCTTATTCTTGAAGATGTTTAAGATCGGTAGTATTTGCCTGTAGTAAGGGACAAGGGCTTCCCCAATCATCTCACCAGCGACCACAAGATGCTGCAAAGCTTTGAGTGTGGTACATATAACACTAAGTTTTCGCTTATTCAATGCTTTTTTGATCGGGATTATGAGCTGTGGAATAACTGCAAGAACTTTGTCTCCACCGTGCTCCAACATATCATGGACTCCTTGTCTGGCGAAAAATTCGTAGGGATGCGATGTTTCGGACAATCCCTCGACGAACAGTGGAAGGTAATGATGGTAATCGAGCCTTTCTATTTCGACTTTCCAGGCGATCTTGTTGCCCTTCGTATCATGCTCCAAAGCAATGGGAAAATCGCCTCGCTCATAACACCTTTTAAAACTAGTACTTTCTGATGGCCTTTCTTTAAAAGCTCCTGCGACAGGAGGAGGAATAACCTAGTAGAAAAAGAAAAAAAAAATAGCTTCAGGAACCCAAATGAAATATGTCACGTAGCTCTCGGTCTTTGGGTAGAAGGTTCATTGCTTCTCTTTCTACTGTAACTTTCCTGAAAGATAACATACTGTGCTCACCAGCGCGTTCTCTAATCTTGATTTCGCTGAAAAGGGCTCGGCGATGATTGAAGTCTTGTACGCCACAATAGTTTTTTTCTCCTAAGTAAAGATAAGCAAAATTTCTTACTGACTAACACTCATCACTTCGTGGTCGAGGAAGATTTAATTTTTTCACATTACAAATCATTTGAAACAACTCATAATCACTCTTACTTTTTCCTCTTTCCGTCGGCGGGTCGTTCGCATTTTTGGGTAATCCTGCGTTTGCTGCATCACATTTGCGTACATTGTAGAAATCACACAAAATCCTCCCGTACGAGATCGTAAAATGTTAGCAAAGACTGCAACGCAACTTTGAGCAACAGAAGAAATTACTTAACGACAAGAAGTTTGCTTTCTCGTAGTTGCTATAGTTACCAAGGAGCCTTTACTTCCAAATTAGGAAGAAGAGGTCTTTTCTCCTTACGTTAGGGTTCTACCGTGATTAAGATAAAGGATCTGTGAGGTTCCTTCATATGGTCTCCGAGCCCACGAATATGTTCATCTAATTGCAGCGGCAGTAGCTGCCGAGCGGTCGGTACAGATACACTACCAAGTACTTAGCTTCAGAGCAAGTAAAAATGGCGGCGGTTGCCCCAGCGAGCCTTAAAGCCATTTCTTCATACCTTAAAACGGCTCAAGAGTACGATAAACGAGATCCTGTTGTGGCTTATTTCTGTTAGTATGATTTTAAAAACATTTCTACCTTGTGGTAACAGTTTTAGCGAAGCTTTCGTTATTTAAGTTTAAATAACAAGAGCCCTTCTGATACAATGAATATATGAAGTTCATATATTTTGAAGTGCGGTATTAGATACGTATGATGCCCGATTTTCGCAGTAGAGCGCTTAACAGCTTGCTCCCAGTTGGCTTGTTAGCTCAATTGGTAGAGCGCTGCACTAGTATCGCAGAGGTCAGTGGTTCGAATCCCGTACAGGCCTGATTTTTTTCAGGTCTGATTTTCGCTATGGCATAAATAGCGCTCTCTACTGCGAGGATCGTGCATCATACGTAAGAGCCCTTCTGTTTGGAAAAAAGTACTTACTGGCCACAAGCTTGTAGAATTTAGATGATACAGTTGCCTGTAACAGAATTCTCAGTCTGCCAGTGAGAGAGAGATTTGATATCTGATAACAGCTTACTGCCACCAGTGCTACCCGAGTTAGAAAAAGAATAAATAAGAAAGTGACATTAGGTTGTCTATAATTTGTAAGGTTATATAGAGTTTCGCCCATAACGAGTTTCGTCCACTTCGTTTCGCCCAGAACGAGAATGGTTTCGCCCACAAGTAGAAGTAATTAAATCTAGTCGGGTAATTTTGTTATATTAACTAAGTTGAAATTGTAAATTGGCCACCTTAACGCTGGAAATGTCCTTTATTTCCCTATAATCGGGGTAAAATAAGCTTACGAATCTAGAATCTTGACCTCTCTTGTCAGAAATAATTCTAGTCAGATCAGAGATTCTTATTTTATGTAGCCAATTGTTTACCCAGAGCTATACCCAGTATAGGTCTGGGTGAAAGGAGGCTAGGTCTGGGCGAAACGCTTTATGTGCAAAACTCGTTATGGGCGAAACTTGTTATGGGAGAAACTCGTTATGGGCAAAACTCGTTATGGGTGAAACTCGTTATGGGCGAAACCCGCGGCTTCCATTTGTAAGGTCGGACGTAAAGTAGTAAGATGTTTTTATTTTATTAAAACAGCTTGTTTGTTGCAAGAGGGACAATTTAAAGTTTCGAATGCTAAATATCTATTGTTGGATCTTCCATGTACTTGTATCCATGGAACCCTTGGACCTAATACACATGAGCATGAGCTAAAATCACAGAATGGTTTCTACATGAAAATGTAACACAAAGTAACTATAGCGTTAATTTTTTGTATTTAGGCCGCCTTTATGCAGTTCAGAAAGGTATCAAAATTGATAGCAAGAGCAATGAGAGCAAATCATTCTTGTTGCAGCTAATGGACCAGCTTGAAAAGGTATTGATGACACTAGGGTTCTCCTAGTCTAGTTGATTCTTAAACAAACAAGAGGCTGCAGTAGCCTTCACTTGGGCTCCCCTCTATGATTATGTACTTACCGACTGAGTTGGAGGGCTGGATGGGAAAATATTTAGCTCAGGGCCATGATGTATGGACTGAGCGCAGTGAGGTCCGTGCCTCGTGACTGAGAGCCAAATATTTTCCTGTCCAGCCCAACAAAACTCAGTCAATATGACTACTAAGTTAGGATGCAATAGACGGGCACACATAGCCGCATGAGTATGAAAAAATCTGGGATTAAAACTTTTCCTTAATTTTTTTCAACTTAAAACAAGAAACTTCCAATTCCTTGAAAAATGTGACTTTCATTTCTCATGTCTGTTTTCCTTTAGGATTTTGCAGCAAAGCAATGTGAAGGTATCAGGGCCAGATGGCTTTTTCCAGACCGGCTTATGTCAACCCATCTGGCCCAGTACATGTCACCTTTCACTATAATTTTCTATGGGATTATGCGAGCGGGGTTGAACAGGTCATATGATAAAAGGGTTTACAAAACAGAGTATTACAGTAATAAGTAACAGAGAAGCAAGAAAACAAGTAATGGAACAATGCCCTTCCATGAATTAAAAATTGGTTCAACAACTCAACATTGGTAGATATACCTATATCATTATTAATCATTACTCTTTCTTGCTTTCATGTTCAGTTTCAGCCTTTTTTTTTGGTGCTCTAAAGGTGTTTACTGGTACCTTAGTTTATATAATCCATTTTTGTCCAAATTGTAACCATAAAAATGAAACAAACTGCTTTTTGCCAACTGAAGAGATAACATTTTGGGCTTTGGTGCATGTTAGAAACCTTTGCGTGGTGGTTACTGTGCACTTGATTCCAGTTTTAGAGGTCAGGGTATGAGACCTAGACAAGGCACGAAGTTATTTTTTAATATCTCTCATAAATACGTTTCCTACCATGGCTTACAGAAATCTTTGTCCCTCTATTTGAACCCCAGAGATTCGATAAATATCTGGCTAACATTGTTTTCTTGGTCTGTACTGTATGTTACATAACCTCATTTTTCTCTACCTGGATTTATGGCCTGCAGGCTTCTTGCTTGTGCCATAAATCAGAGCGGGACTCAAACTTGGTTTGTAAAAGGTATTTCCTGGGCATGACCCTGCCTTTCACAGTGCTTCTCTCTCTACCTAGGAGTTGTAATTTAGTACAGGCAAACTGTCATGGAAACCCGTCAAAAGGTGGGCAGGTTACCTGCAATAAAGCAGCTAGGAGTTGTAATTTAGTATAGGCAAACTGTCATGGAAACCCGTCAAAAGGTGGGCAGGTTACCTGCTATAAACCAGCGAGGAGTTGTAATTTAGTACTGGCAAACTGTCATGGAAACCCTTCAAAAGCTGGGCAGGTTACCTGCAATGAACCAGCATCTCTTGAGGGGTCTTAGTAATACCCCAATACCACAAATCTGTAAACTTGCTTTCGTGTTCTTTAAGGCCAACACTTTTATTTCACATATTGCCTAGTCTTTCATGGCAAACTCTTTTTTATTTCTGATAGAAAAAGAAAGAGTTAAGTGCCCAAGGTCATGAGGCTGTTTCTGATGAGGCTATTTCCAAGATTCATGTAGAAGAGAAAGCTGTACAGTTATTCCTGTGGGCAGACACTGAAGACCGTGCTGCAAATTTTAACAAGTAGGTTGAATTTTTCTAAACAGTCATTGAAAAAGAGCATACAAACATTTTGACATAATTTATATATGAAAGACCAGATGAATGCTCATTAATACCTGTCTTCGTTGGGTCACTTGCCTGTTTGTACCTGTGTGTAATGTTGGGTAAGGAGTGGCTCTGTTTGAATAAACTGTCTTATCCAATGATTGATGTAATTATACATTCTCTTACATCATACCTACGGACAACAGATTTTATATAATTATGTAGAAGTGATGTCATACCTACAGACAATAGTTTTATGTGCTCTTGTCTTTACGAGACTAGTGTAGCTCAGGAATATGCATAATAAAACAATTATTGGATTTGGTTTTTGTATGATAGCAATAATTGAAAAGGCCTCAGTTTGTGTTATTTGCCTCAGCCTTCTGCTTCAACAGATCAGTAACACAAACTTTGGCCTTGATAATTAACGCTATCGGGCTCAACCTCATCCAATAATTGTTAAATGTAAATTGGCCACCATAAAGAGTTTTAGCATTTAAAACTCTCTATGGTGGCTAATTTACATTTATGTATCAATTCAGTTGATAAAACCCCAATTACTTTCGTTATGCCCATCACCCCTTTATTAACTTGTCCAATAGTACTTTAGAATCCAGTTTTCTATCCTCTAGCTTTTCTGTATCTTTACCTTGAAGCAGCACAAGAGTATGGTGAACTAATGCTTAGTCAACTTCCTTATATGTAGCTTAAAACCAAAACTTAATGACTTTGCAATTTGTTGTCTGGTATAGCTGTGCAATGTTGAAGGAGGGACTATCTACAATTTTTTCAACTAAAATTCATGCTAAGTGTGAATGGAATGATTGTTTGTGACTCTTTCCAGAAATGTTGTCAAGTCATTTTATACATCTAGTCTTCTCTATGATGTTTTGGAGCAGTTTGGAGATTTGTCAGAAGAGGTGACTAGAAAAGTTAATTTTTTTTAAATTTTTAATGTGACAAACACAATATGCTTAAGAATGATATAAAACTAAGTGTCAAAAGTATTCTGCAATGGTGTGGTTTTGCTTTACTTCCCTGTGGGTGTAATTGGTACAGAAAACTTGAGCTACTTTCTCAATGAATCAGAGTTAAAACTAGAACCAATTGCAGCTTGATCATTTGCATTTTTGTATACTTTAAGCAGTACACTTGTTTCTTTAAGTTGCACTTTCATTTAGGGTTGTCATGGAATAATGTAATGGTCTTTTGATCTGAACTGAGTGATAACTGAATTGAATTATTCTTGAGTAGCAAGCCCACAGCAAGCTATTACACCATCAGCAGCCACTTGTGGAAAAACTTATTGAAACCCTTGTTTGAAAAGTTTTAAATGGTAAAGGCTTGTCGAGAATAATTCATAAGAACACCATTTGAATTGAATAGAACATGTCATTTAATTGTTTTTGCCTAAAGGGCAGTAAGGATTTTGTTGTGGTTTTGTGCATCTTCTTTGGATTGTTGATAAGCTGCTTTTTACTTCGAAGGCATCGCATCACCGTAAATATGCGAAATGGAAGGCAGCTTACATTCACAAGTGTCTGAAAAGCGGAGAAACACCTATACCAGGTCCCGCTGGTGGAGATGATGAAGGTCTGGGTGGGGAGGCTGAGGGAGGGATGGCACCCTACCCTCCCCCAGGCCCAGCGAACACACAGCAGCCTCCCTACCCAACCAACGCAAGTGGAGTACCAGGGCAGTTTCCTTCTCTGCCATATCCATCAGATCAGACAAATTTTCCAATACCACCAACAGAGCCGAGTGCACAGCCGGTAAGTGTCTGTGTAAGAGGAGTTTCAACTTCATTGCCCAGCTTTTTATGCGAATGGCATGTTCAGCTTGTCATGGCCTAATTTCGTACGATGAGTTTATTGAGTAATTTAACAAAAGAATAAACCCAAATGAAAGGAAGATTGCCAGGGAAGGGGTTGATTGGTTTGGACTGGAAATGATAACCTTGTAAGATGTAAAAATCGTAGCTCCTTCAACTGCTGCCACTAATTGATAAAGGCTTGTGGGGTTTGTTACAGCGGGCGCATCCCACACAAACAGCTGTTATAAACATTTTAAAGCAGACGACAATGATAGCGATATGCTCACCGGGATACCGAACCTTGTTAGCGGCAGTAACTTACACCATTTTAAAATTACTGGTATTTTTCATTAACTTTTTTGTCAGTGTCCTGCAGTAGCCCCAGTCCAGCCAGCAATACCACCCACCATACCGTCTACGGCAGCTCCACAAACTAGCCTATCTCTTGAGGATAACGAAAAAGCTCAGAAATACTGCCGCTTTGCTGCCAGTGCCTTACAATACCAGGACGTTAAGACAGCAATCGAGAATTTGCACAAAGCGCTGGCGTTGTTACAGAAGTGACTTTTCTCGGGGGAAAATATGATAGACGGCGAAAATGTAAGCATTCTGTGTCGTAAACCAAGCCACAAGAGAAAATATTTGTTGCGATATTTTGCATGGAATCTGGTTGATTTTAAAATCAGGAGGCGGTAAGCAAGAACTCACACTAAAAATTTGCAAAAGAAACATTCAATTTTGAGATAGGGAATTTGCAGGCATCTATAATTTTCTCCCATCTGATCACTGAAAAGGACGGCAGTTTTATTCCAAGAGCAGCTTGTTTGAATAATTTAGATAATAAATATTGTTACATGACCCCTATAGCCCCGTGAGTACTTTTATTGCAAATTATCAAGCAAAAGTCCCTATATGAGGGCCGCACGCCATGGCGGAAGCAGGAATGGTGTCGGAATGGGATTCCATTCCTCCCTCGCCCCTTGTCCCTTGCAGTACAGGGCCCAGTTGTTCGAAGGCTGAGTAGCACTGACCCACGGTTAAATTTTAATCCTGCTTTCTATATTTTTCTGTTCAAAAGCCCTTTTGGGATAATTTGCGGATCCTTTTTGGACCATTCAATTGTCAAATTGTAGGTAAATGGAATTACACTGAATTTTCTTTGAAAGCTTTCACATCTGAAATCAAATATCACAAAACCCCAGGGTTATCTTAACCTAGCTTTGAACAACCCGGCCCAGGTGTATAGTGTAATAAAATGATCATTCTGCTGGATTACACCCGCAAAATATTCTAGAAAAAAGATCCAAACTTTTACTGATAGTATTGGCAATGGACAATACACGAAACACCAGGATACAACAGATGTAAAATTAATTGGTGTGTGAATATTGTAAGATTATTGTTATCAGTAGTATAGGTCGTCTGGATGGAAGTAATCAATCAGAGAGCAATGCATATAATTAATGTTCCATGTATGGTCAATAGAAAACAATGAGTTCTAGGTCATCATGGATATACATAACAATGAAAACGTGACGTCACGGATATGTATAACAATAAAATGTGACGTGTAAGACGACGTCACGGTGTCTGTCAGAATGAAGCACTCAGAGAGAGGTTTGCATATAATGAACCCCAAATATGGTAAACAGAAAATGAATGACAGAAACACGTCACGAACGGCTCTGGAATGAACAAATCAAAAGCAAAATGATATCACATGGGCGGGTTTAGTGCGGGGTTAAAAGAAGAACACTCACATGTCACTTGATCACTCTCGCAACACAGTCAAGAAAAGAGAAGATAATTCAACAATAACAATAGCAAGAATGCAAGCTAAGGAGACGAAGAGGGCTCATCCCTATAAGAAAGCTTCGCAGAAAAAACAAGGCAAATCTACTATCCTTATTGACCCTCTTCCACTCAAGGAAATGAAGAAAATGAAAGGGCAGATAGAAGTGGTTTCATCAAGTGAGGAAGTGCCTAACACAGTTGTACACAGTGAGACAACCAGTGGTCCAGTGGTTCCATTCACTGAAGGTACGGGAACGTTTCATTATTCAAGTCTTGAAGAAGTTTTGGATAGTTTACAAATGACCTATCCATGTCCAGTTCACCGTACTGACTTAGAGGAGGTGACATCAAAACAAGAAGATGAGATAAAAGTGTTTCTTCGTTGTCCAGAACCCAATTGTCCTGTCTTTTGTTGTAAAGATGATGTTATCTGGTATTCTGATCAGTGTAAGAAACAGGCGTATGAGTGGTTCACACTCGGTAGAATTGCCAAGATGGTCTGTCAGTGTGGTAATGCAGCTACTTTATCCATTTCAAAATCGGATAAGACGTATGGTCGGATGTACTTGAGATGTGGAGAGAGAAATTGTGATTTATTCTGCTGGTGGGCCTTTAAACCAAGCATTAAGAATACGGCCATTCTCACTGCTTTCATGAATGGAGAAGAGTGATTGACATGTACTTTTTAAATATCTTTTAGGAACTGGTGACACTCGCAGTCACATGATTGTTGAGAAGAAACACTTTTCATCGATTGAAAAGAGAATGGATTTTCAACCCAACTTTGTCACAGGATTTCTTTTTTCATCCGCTTGTGAATTAGAGGAAGTGTTAGCAAAAGTGAAAAATGGGCTTTTTGTTAAACCACTCTAGATGCTGCCAATCTACTTTTACTCATTGTGTGAAGGAATGAATTCAAAAGAATTTTGGAGAAATAGAACCGAAGCTTATAAATTACATACTGTAACGTTTGAACTAGACGCTATGCATTTGTGATTTTTGTAGATGCGGATCCTGTGAAAGTAGCAATGAGAATATGTGGATGCACAAAAGGGAAAGAAAAATTTAGAAAGATATCACGTCGTTTACGCTTTACTGAGGCTGAAACAGAATGTCTTATTCACTTTGTAGAACTTTGACGTCATTGTATGGATAAGTAGGCTATTTTTCTTTTATCGGATACAATGAATATGTGAAGTTCATATATTTTGAACTGCGGTTGTAGATACGTATGATGCACGATCCTCGCAGTAGAGAGCGCTATTTATGCAATAGCGAAAATCAGACCTGAAAAAAATCAGGCCTGTACGGGATTCGAACCACTGACCTCTGCGATACTAGTGCAGCGCTCTACCAATTGAGCTAACAAGCCAACTGGGAGCAAGCCGTTAAGTTGATTCGTAATAAACCCGTGATGATAAATCAGATACAATGTATATATGAAGTTTGTATATTTTGAACTGCGGTATTAAATACGTATGATGCACGATCCTCGCAGTAGAGAGCGCTATTTATGCAATAGCGAAAATCAGACCTGGAAAAAAAAAAAAAAAGAAATCAGGCCTGTACGGGATTCGAGCCACTGACCTCTGCGATACTAGTGCAGCGCTCTACCAATTGAGCTAACAAGCCAACTGGGAGCAGTCCGTTAAGTTGATTCATCGTTTCAGATAGAATGACTGAGAGCGAACTTGTATACATTGGAGAATTATTATGTGGTGGTCATTTGTTTAGAAAATTACTCAAACAGTTACTTTACGTTTTTTTTACATCCGTTAATAATGTGTTCGATTTAAATGTTATTTTTGCAATATTTAACTCAGAAATAGAATTACCATCTGGATTTGTGCCAATCATAGGATTTAGATGGCATTACACCACTCTACAAAATGAAGCAAATTTTCATATTTGTAGGAAGAGGAGGTAACAACTTTTTTTTCTCTATTTTTCAGATCGATAATAGATCAGCTTTTCCTGTTGTAATTTTCTATTTACGGGAAGGATTGACAAGAAGCGCAGGAGAACGCATTTTATTCCTTTTACACGGTAACGAGCATTGTAATATAGTTGCATTACACTTATTTTGTAGTGTGGCTAATACTCGCGTTATACGCGATTTCACTTTAAATGCGATGCACGTTTTTTATTCTTCATTTGTTATTCAGTTTGCTTCATTTCCTGAGTGGGGTGATGATGGCTTTGATTTTGATCCTTTATCTGTAAGGGGGTATTCGTGGATTTATTCTATATTAACTGCTCGAGGCTTTGACTTGTATAGACAAGACATTGCTACTTGAAAATTTTTTTATTGCTTGCTCTACTTGTAAAACACAGGAAATCGCTTACAATAAACACATGTGAAATCGCTTAGAATAATCGTACTTGTTTTGCTAAATTAACTACCCCTTTGTACCACAAACCCACGCGTTCAGGGTCTAGGGCTTCTGCATTAACCCTCAAACTCTCATACATTTCATAAATAATAGCAAATGCGATGTTATTCTCTCTCAATTCATTACCCAGTTTTCAAAAATCGTACCACTGAGTGAATAGATTTAGTCGGGTGCTAGCTTGAAGGGGGTGAGCCATCTTGCGTATCTCTGAAATTAGTACATCGTCCACGTCATCACAGTATTCATCCAACTTTGAATAACTAGTAGGATCTCCATGATGAGGGTCTGGAATGTTCTTTCCTTCTCTCCACATTAGTAGTAATAGCTCCGACGAAGGGCTAACGCTCGAAACGTCAGCTTTTGTAATCGTTACGGTGGCCAATTTACCATTTCAACTTTGTTGATATATCCAAACTATTTCGTTACTCCCACCGACGCAGCCCCAAACAGTTTCTTTCGAAACTATCAGCCTTTATTCATTAGTAGTAATAGTTTTAGAAAGTAAAATACCGTTGAGTTGTGACTTACCTTTGAAACTAAATCATACCTCACTTCATCTGACACGTCTTCTTCTGTAAACGGAATCTGCTTCTGGCTCCGTATTACTGTATACGAACTCATACAACTTGTGGGGACAGTAAGGTGAACGGTACAAAATGGGGTTAAATAGTGCAGTAGTAACGTTCTCTTTACATGCCATCTCGTTGAAGGTACAGGTAAAAATGAATCTTTATTCCAATAAGCTAGCCTTTCTAGCCCATTCGTGGCTGTCGTTTATGTATTCGACATATCTAAAAATGGCTTTCATAATCTCATTCCTATGTTGTTCGAATGCGTCGTCATTGTCGAATTCCTTATTTGCAGTAGTTTCTTTTGAATCCCTAACAACATGATCAAAATTGTGAGGCTTCATATAAGCTAGAGCGTGACGCATCATTCTATTTAAAGCATCCTCATCGGCATATGAAATGATATCCAAAATGCTTTCTATCTCAATCACTGCTACTTTAGGATTATCGACTATGTAATGTTGTCTGTCTACCATCTCGTTAATGTATATCCATAGGTTGTTCAATCTCTTCCTACTAATTGATGTTTACAATGAAAACAGATTAATGAATCCAAACAAGTCAACGTATCTACAGTTCTCCTACAACTGTTACAGAAAAATTGTCTCCTAGGGGTGTTGAATAGTGCGTGTGGGTTAAACCTTACTACTTTTTGTAAAGGTGATGGATGTGACGGCATTTACGTCTCTTCCTCCTCCTCGTCGTCTGAAAATTCCCGCTCATAGACAGCTTTAGTGTAATCCACAACAGTTTTTATAACATTGTTCCTCTTTTGAACTATATCCGGTCACGTGTCTCGTACTTAATTAAGGTTCCCTCTGGGTCTTCAAGGTATTCGTCCTTCCAGTTGATAATACGTTGTAATGTATCACTACCACAATCACGGGAAATGTTTTCAAGTAGATCATGAATATATCCAAGTGCGTGTTTTGTTGCTATTTCAGACATGCAAACAGTAATACATCCATCCAAACTTTCCAGACATGCATCCATTTCAAATGGATGATGTAAAGTCAATTCTTCTTTTAATCCCGCACTAAACTCGCCCCTGTGATATCATTTTGCTTTTGATTTGCTCATTCCAGAGCCGTTCGTGACGTGTTTCTGTCATTCACTTCTGTTTACCATATTTGGGGTTCATTATATGCAAACCTCTCTCTGATTGCTTCATTCTGACAGACCGTGACGTCGTCTTACACGTCACATTTTATTGTTATGCATATCCGTGACGTCACGTTTTCATTGTTATGTCTATCCATAATGACATATAACTCATTGTTTTTTATTGTCCATATATGGAACATTAATTATATGCATCGCTCTCTGATTGATTACTTCCATCCAGACGACTTATACTACTGTTATCTTCCAGTGACAGTCTACAGAACATCGTCGTTCGCAAACACGAACATAATCGTGTTTTTATGATAAACTACGCATGCAGATAACCATAATTAAACGGAAAAGATTGCAAAAATAAGTCCGTTTGTTTTGATCACTCACGATTAGTTAGAAGTATTATGTCCACAATCAGAGGAGAGCTGAAAAAAGCTTGCATTACTAAACATGATACACTCATAATGGAGGGGGAAAAAAATGGAAATTTTCCGGGTTGGGAGGGCATATCCGCTTAGCGGTCCCAATACGCGAAGGTCTAAATCTGCTGTGACACCGAAATAAGCAGCGAGCTTAAAGAACGAAAGAAGGTAAAGGAAGAGGCATGATTGTATGATCAAATGCTTATTGACTGAATCAGCTCGAACCGCTGAAAGAAAAAGAACGTCCACACCCATCAAATTGAGGATGCGCTCGAAATGATAATTCGATCCTCATTTTACTCGAATCTGCTCTTAAAAGGGAATGCACCCCTTTTTCCTTTAAAGGATCATAATCGAGATCTATTCAAGGTCGCGTCGCCTTCCATCCGCTGCGCATGCTGGATATGTCAGTTCGTAGGCTTAATCCTTCAACAACATTTACTCTTCAGGTCGGTGGTTGTAAATTGCCTTAAGTAAAGAATTTGTTTTCTCCTTTAAAAAAAAAAAGCAAGAAAACCAAGCGTTAACTACCATTCAGAAGCGTCCTCAGTCAAGTCTTCGCATACTTCCAATCGGAGACGAGCCTCTTCTGGGTGGCTGAAAAGGCAAACCGGAAGTGATTTGGCATGGCCGATTCTACGCCTCGTTCTCATCCGGGAGTGTCTGGGAGTGCATATTTTGGCACGTGACTATGTTCCAATATGGCCGCAGATTTCCACTACTAAGTTAAGGAAATTGCTGATTCTGTTCAATATATGGTTGATTAAAGCTCCTAATCTAATCAGACAAGAGGCTTACCGTAGAAAAATGTTAAGTTTCTCACAATGATTTATTTTTTGGCCCTTTCGAAGAATTTCCGTCTTTTACTGAAAGCGAAGGAGGATTGCTGAGGAGGATTGCTGAGGAGGATATCGAAGTTGATCGCAAACTGGATGAAAACTTAATTCCTTTGCACATAATTGACTTGTTAAAGGTAAGAATTTACTTACTGTGATATCTAGAGCTTTTTGGATTGTTTACCACGATTATGTAGCTTAAATTACACATAACTTTGACCACTGAAAGGTGAAGTCGCGTGTTTGATATCCAAAATCATGACTTATATGTTCCACTTTGGTAGGTATCAGATAACTTTTTTAAAGCAGTTTCTAAGTCTTAAACGTTGCGCTTTTATTCAAGCAAAACTATTTTTGGTAAGTTTTGTTTTCAGTAATTAAACAGTCCTTGACTCAGCTTATTTCATTCCATTGTTACTTCAATAGCTTTTGTCGAGGGTGTACATGCAGTCCATTTTACTCGGCAGAGCGTGTCTATTTTGCTAAATTTAGTAGTTTCTGTTTGAAAATTTATGAGGAGTCTCGTATAATTTTAGAGAGAATTTCCTATTTGCTGAAAGAAAACGACCACATGTTTTTTTTCCTTTCTTAAATTGAAAGTATTTCACTTAAAATTGCTGAAAGCCTGGCTAATTCGCTTGCTATGTTGGTCTTTATATTGTTTTATGTTTCAATCTGAAAACTTCCACAACATGTCTAATTCAACTAAGCAAGGTTTGAATTTGTTGGAAGTTACTGCAAAATCACTCATCTTTACACTTGAAATAATATTTAGCATTTTAGGTAAAGTTATCAGCTTAAAGCTGAAATGAAAACATCCTTGAACTTATATTTGTTACACTGGCAATATATACCAAGAATATTGTTATCACAAATGCAATACATATTCGTTTTTCCTTTTTTAAAACAATTGTACGGTCGGAAGCCCTGAAAGTCTGTCCAACTTATCTATGACTTGGTAGCCCTGTGTAAAATGATACACCAACATTCTTTTCAATTGAGCTCTACTTCCTCCAGTTGAAGCAGTTTCTGGGCCAGGTAGACTCCTTTTTAAACAAAGGTACAATATTACCCTATGTAAATACCTTCTGTCACAGTCTTTATTCTATGATTTCCAGATATGAACCGCACTTTGCTTGTTGAAGAAGGAGATGATGAAGTTGCCAATAGACAAGATAAGAAAAAGAGAGAAAAAGAAAAGTTTGTAGAATCTGCAGGTACTTTACAAGTGTGTATTATGTGAAGAAAAAGCCTCTGTTTCATGTTAGAGTTGTAGTTTATACTTGACAGATGTATGTTATCTCAAAACTCTCGAAGCTCATGTTATCTTGATCATGGGCCATGGTTCTCTGTGTGGACTTGTCTCCTGAAATTTGTTACATTACTAGCATTGTATAGTTGTTGCCTTATTATTTAAAGCATTTTTATTTTTTACCTGGTTACATTAAAAAACATGACATTGGATACCATTCTGATTGATACACACTTCAGTCAGAAAATAGTTAGAAGATTTTTTTCAATTTGCAAAACAGACAAAAAGAAAAAAATGACCTTTAAGAAAGCTGATGGAAGGAAAGATGTACATCATAACAGTTCAATAACAGGCTCATCTAAGGTACAGCCAGCTGAAATGGTTGATATGGCTGCAGTAAATCCTGATCCCGACAGTATAACATCACCCGTGGGATCCCCAGCAGTCATTATTCCAGGAACAGGTGTTTATCCAGGAAATGTTGTAATTCCACCACCACCCAGACCTATGGCAGTCCAGCAAGTTCCCTCACAACATCTACAGCAGAGAGGAAACTGGCCACAGCAGCCACGACAGCAAATTCCTGCCGTCTACATGGTGCCTGCACAGCAAGCTCACTTTATTGCAACACCCTTCCAGTCCCCAGGGCCCCCAACCCAGCAAATACCAGGACAATTTGTTGCACAGTCATACCAGCAAGGTCATTATGCTGTGCCACAGTATCACCAAACTATCCCTGTTGGGCCACCTGTTCAAGGTGTAGTATACAGTGGTCAAGTAGTTGCAGGATCTCACCAAGGCAATGTACTCACGAGAACTCAGTCCCTGCCTCCTTCTACAGGTTCGATTACATGTACTATGAGTATCTTTCCATGCTTGCATTGATTCAAATCGTAATATTTTGAGTACAATTTATTATTATTAAATAATCTTCATTGTTCTGGTCAGGTGAACAGATTCAGAATTCAGGGCAGCCTGGTTGGGCAGTGAAATCCCCAGCCAGTCCTCCACCCCCAAATAATGCAGAATCATCCTGGGTAAACCATCCAGCTGAACCAAGGGGAGAAAGTAAGCATTGGATGTCATACTACAGAAGTGCTTTGTAGATGATAGGAATGAAAACAACTTCTTTAGAATTTGATACGATAAGTCTTGTGTGTGTCTACCTTTGAACAGACGATTGAACAGGATCTTAGATTGAATATGTTTTCATTATCCATATCTTCTCTTTCTTGAAAATTTTACACTTTTCATTCCTTTGCTCTTAGCATGGATCAGTGCATGTTCCTCATTTTCATTTTCCACAGTCCCTTGTTTGTCAGTCCCATGTTTATCTGTTTCATGCTCTTCAGTCCCATGTTCCTCACTGTCATGTTGCTCAGTCCCATGTTCCTCAGTCCCACATTCCTCAGTCCTATGTTTCTCAGTGCCGTGTTCTTCAGTGCCATGTTCTTCAGTGCCATGTTCTTCAGTCCTATGTTCTTCAGTCCTATGTTCTTCAGTCCCATGTTCTTCCGTCCCATGTTCTTCGGTCGCATGTTCTTCAGTCCCATGTTTAGTCCCATGTTCAGTCCCATGTTTGGTCCCATGTTCAGTCCCGTGTTCCTCGGTCCCATATTTGTCAGTCCCATGTTCCTCAGTCCCATGTTCTTCAGTCCCTCTTCCACAGTCCCATGTTTCTTATATCCTGTGATCATAAAAATTAATGATCAGTCACTTTTGACTGCCAGATGAAGACTAGGGATGGTTTTTTTGTTATCAGTTGTCGTGATATTCTTTAATTAAACAAGATATATAACATTATTTATGTATTCACAGATAACAAATAATTTGACAGGTTCTCAATCTTGCCACTCATTTTCAGGGATGTGGAGACGAGGTGAAAATCATGCAAACATTCCTAACAGTACACAATGGGCAGCATTTCCTCCAAATGCTTCACTGGAACAAATACCAGTAGTGAATGAACTGGATGAAGAACACAGCTCCAGTGATGAAGATGTTGATCGCAGCAGTTCTCCTGAGCTTGCGGGTGAAGAGGGTGAAGTTCTCCTTAGGTATGTTTTGAACTACACAGTACAATGTTCATTGTACCATGTGTACATGATTTTAAAACTTATTTTCTCATTCATTCAGAGCTCCATCACTGGCAAGCTTTGCAGAAAGTGTCAGCAGCATTGAAGAGGAATCAGAAGATAATGTTTGGCATATTTTGCCTGATCAAAGAGAATACTACACAAAACAGTTTTTAAGACTGCAACCAGCTGTGGATGGTGTTGTGAAAGGTAACCAACAGTTTTAGTAACATTCATGTTCACTTTTGTCAATAACTGTTGGAAATAACATTATATGCACTCAATGACTTTGCCTATAGGGGGGGGAGGGGAGGGGAAAGCTGATTTGGATTGGTATTTTGATATATGCCTTTTGCTTAGTAGTGAGTGGCTGTCATGAGAATGGTCTTGTTAATGTATTGTGTTAACAGTAGTGCTACCTTTGTGAGCACAATTTGTTAACCATGCAAACTTTGCAATGTAGGTCCAAGAGCAAGGGATTTTTTCATGAAATCTGGCTTACCAGTTGAGGTGCTATCCAAAATATGGTATGCAACAATGAATTTTTTGTAGTTGATCCGTATTATCTAGGATGGCATTGTAAAAAAGAGTTTCTGTGCTCCTTGAGTATTGAGTATTTGAGTATTTAAGGATTTGTACAAAGTACTGGAGCAGAAACAATAGGACA
This sequence comes from Stylophora pistillata, assembly GCF_964205215.1. Lineage (NCBI taxonomy): Eukaryota > Metazoa > Cnidaria > Anthozoa > Scleractinia > Pocilloporidae > Stylophora > Stylophora pistillata. Next base: position 28,746,827 of record NC_142526.1, on the reverse strand, counting down.
TAGGTCCCCTACAAGGTTTAACAGGGTTTGTACAGGTCATGGAAAACCTGGAAAGTCATGGAATTTCAAAATTTCATTTTCCAGGCCTGGAAAGTCATGAAATTTAGGTGTGGGTCATGGAAAGTCATGGAAAATCAATATGCTCTCTGTGAGTGAAAGGCATTAAGACCCAAAGTTGAAAAGTTAACTGATGAGTCCAAAAATCAGATTTAATTTCATTCAAAATAAACAGAAGCGCGCATTGTGGGAATGTTTGCAAACAGGTCATGGAATCTTTCAAAAGGTCATGGAAAAAGTAATGGAAAGTCATGGAATTTTAACAGGTCAAAAGTGTACGAACCCTGTTTAAGCTCCAACAAACCCATCCATCCCACCCCAGGGGAGGACATCCATCACACAGTAATCTTGTGCATGGGAAATTAACGTCTCCTACCCCTAACCCTGCAGGAGACAGGACCTCCATTTATTCATTCTTATCTGTGAGGAGTAGAATATCTAACCATTTCTTGATGTTATAGAAAGGTAGTATATTCTTCTCAATTATTTTAGGACCTTGAGTGTTGGTCCGGCAGCGGCTCGAACCCTCAACCTCCCACACAACAGTCCAGTGCTCTATCCATTGAGCTAACCGGGAGGCAGTTGAAAGTCCTTGAAAGTCCTTGAATTTAATTTTTTGTTTTCAAGGCCTTGAAAACCCCTGAATTTAGACTCGGGTCCTTGAAAATTTCTGAAAAGTCCTTGAATATAAGTGCAGAGGAATCAAAGGCGAAGTTTTCTTTTGTTGCCAGTGTTAATTAAGAGTGTAAGTTTCTGGCACAAATCACGAAAACAAGTTTTCTTTTCAAGTCCCACATCCGATTATGATGTTTGATACGTGATTTTTTATATATTTTGTACTTGATTGGTACATTGAAAATAACCTTGGTTACTTAGCACGTGATCACTCTGATGTGCATACTTGTTGGAATTTTTGACCGATGCTGCATATAATGTTTATTTCTATAAGCTCCTATTTAATGTAAAAGGTCCTTGAACTTGAGAGCTAAGGTCCTTGAATATGACCTAAAAAGTCCTTGAAAGTTCTTGAATTGGGTTCCTGAAAAAGTGCAAGTAAAAGCAGTTATTTGAATTTATGATTTTCTTGTGTACTCTTTTAAGGCACTTGTCAGACCTCAACAAGGACAATGCTTTGAATCTAGATGAGTTTTGCATTGCAATGCATCTTGTTGTAGCTATGCGACATGGCCTGGAACTGCCACTGACCTTACCTACTGTCTTGTTACCAGAAAAGGATGAAGGTACACTTAGCATACTCTGTGTTAATGCAAAACTTAATAATTTTGAGTTGATACATGGGTTAATCTCTGGTCTCCAACCCACTGTAAAATAAAAACTGGCTTTAATGAGCTGATAATTTCCAGAATTAGGAAAGTACATGGTAATGTTTAGTGTTTGAATCATGAAAATCATGTCTGGGATTTTGGATTTTCTTTGTACTCCTTGAGATAAAGCATCTGCTTTAAAATCTTGCTCAAAGTGTTACTTTGAAATTAAAAATGATTCAAAAATGCACTATAAATAAGTTGAACTTTTAAGATGCAAATCTCAGACAATATTTTTTAGTTCAGTATGTGCAGATCACATTCTGGTAAAATAGAAAAGGTGTTGAAATAAGTAAAATGTCTCAGCATGAAAGAATGACCTCCCAATCTGTTTAATGTTCAAATTTATAAAATTGATTTAAATATCTGAAATCATTGCTTCTCAAACTTTAAGAAAATGCATTTTTTATAGGGATACTACAAATAATTTGCCTGCTATTTCAGTTTGAATGAAAATGCTAAGTCCTTAAGGGGTTGAGACAAGAAAAATCCACGGTGATTTTTGATAGACTGGTAGATTCTCCTTCTCATAGTAAGTGACTTGCATTCCTTAATGAAATGCACACGGAAAAAAAATTCATTAAAAATTGCCTGTGTTTTATTCTGCACATCTCTTAATTTTTTTTTATTACCATCTGTGAGAAGACATGTGTCCAGTTGATGTGCCACCTCAAACAGATGAAAGTGAAGAACCAGAAGGTGTTAAAGGAAATGTTTCATCACCAGAGGTACATCATTGTTAGTATAATTAGAAATGATCACATCTCGGGTAGATTACCAAAAGTGATAAACGTTTGTCAGTTACACCATGTAAGTTGGCATTGTTATAATTAAAAATAATGTAGACTAAGGGAAAAACATATTTGTGCCTCTTGAGCACTGATTTCATGCTGTGTTAGGATCATATATCTCTTGTTGATTCCATTGATATATGTAATAAACTATTGTTCTCAAGTTTTGATCTTCCTCAAAACCCTGTGGGAAAACTTTCGTGATAAAAATTTATCAAGAGATGAATTGGGAATTTAGTTATAGTTTTGCTCAGTGTACAAATCTGAAAAGAAATTTGTAGGTTAACATAGATTTCACTGTGGTTGAATTCCAGATGTCTCTTAATTGAGGCAGAATTGGAACTTCAGTTGTTACTAGATTATGTACTAGGCAAATTCATCTGTTTACCTGTTGAATGATACAACTATATAATAATAAGTTTTGAGATGTTTAATTTTGTTGACATCAGTTTTGATGCAGAAGATGTGTCTTTACCATTGTCTATGTCATGTTGTTTGCACAGAAAAATTTTTGATTGGGTGTCATAAAATCAGAAACAAAGTCAACACTGTAGCCAGTCTTGAAACAAAATTGTCTTCCCAGTGAGCCATTGAGAACTCATAAAGACTGGCATAACACGCTGTCGGAAAACCAAGGCCTGATTTGCTTTAGTTTTTTCAGCTAATTACATGAGAGGATGGCAAAATTTTTGCAGAACTGAGTGGCTGGACATGGTGAATTAAATTCAATGCCTTTCCAGTTGATTTAACACTCAATTGAAAATTTCTGTAAGGAAATATCCCTGTTTGAAATAACAGTTGCACTGCATAGTGATTAATGATGATGTTGTTAGTAAGCACTGTACCCACTATTTTGCACTATCTGTCTGCACAGCACTGGTTACGTTTCAGTGGTTCTTCTGAAAGCACTGCACAGCGCACTAATTTTAACAACTTTCCTATGAGAAAGAAAGCGGTAAGTAAACTTTTACATTGTGAAAACTGAAAAATGTTCTTAAATGCAGTTTATTTCCTTAGATTTAAATTGATCTCATAGCCTCTAAGTTTGCCTTTTACTAGAAAGTGCACAATGGACTGTGGTTTTATGTTGGTTTTTTTGTTAATTTTTTGTAGTTGTCAGTTGTTCAAGCCACACCATCACAAGGTGACCTCCAGGGAAATGAGGACAATGTTGCAAAGCCCAGGTCACTGTCAGATCCAGCTTCTGTAGAAGATGCCATAACAGATGGCCAATCCAGCAGGAATACCAACCTTGGTAATCCTGTGAACCCTCTTCATATTAACATGCCAAGTACGCCTTCTCAGCAAGGTGAAGTGCCACACAGTGGACCTATGAGCCCCACCCAAGTTACGGCAGAGATAGAGATAGCGCGACCAAGAGCAGCAGTGAAACCCAGTCTTCTCGATGCTCTTCCAGGGCAGCTGCTCCCGCCTCCATCTGGAAAACAAGCTCGTGATGGCTGGACACCCACTAATAAATTTATTTACCAGGCATCACCGCGTCAAAAAGACTCAGGCTCCCCTGAACCTTCCGAATCACCTCCCTCCTCACCTGAGGAGGATACTCCTACCTCACCACTTTCCCCCGAGGGAATGAGAACACCTTCACCTCCATCTCTGGCACAGGAGGAGCAGGAAGATGAACAACCCAAGGAAGAAGCCGGAAAGGAAGAAGTAGTGTATCGAGTGAATAGGAGAAGTGGTGAGAGGCCGAGGTCAACAGGAGATGTAAAACTTAATACTAAAAGTGATTCTAGTTTGGTGACAACACCAGTCGAAGAAGAGGGTCCGAGTTCTGTGTCTTCAGAAGGAAAGAAAGACCCCCCTCCTCCACCCCCTAGGAACAAGAAAGGTCATTCAAGATCGTCTTCGTTGGATCTTAATAAGCTTTTTGCTACAAAAGCTAAAGAGAATAGAGGTATAGATATTTATGTCCTGTTTTAGAATGTATCATTAGAAATTTGTTGTTCCGTTCTTTAACATCTCATATTGTGGGAGAACCCGGAAAATTTAGATCTCCATAGCATTCTTTATGCGCCCTATCCCACTCTTAGTTGAAGTAATAAATGCTTGTCGAAACGTTTCGGTCAGCTTCAAACGCCATAGTCGCTCAGTAGATACAGTATAGTACTTCAAGTTATGTGAAAGCAGTCTGTTACTTCTGTCTGATTCAGCGACGTTAGATATGTGTTATTTGCTGCTGCTAGAAGTATGCTGTATCAATAACGTTTGATAAATGAATGAAATGAATGAAAGCCTTTATTTAAAGAGGGTAGCACTTAATAGCCAGAGGCTAATAATATATAATCAGATAAATATGTAAGCTAAAATATGTAAACATTTAAAATATGCATTTAAAATAAGACAAGATTCAATTAAGAAGATATTATTAAATAGTAAAATGATGCAAACATTGTTGTTCCTTAAAATATTGGCAAACATGTTCTTTTTAAAACATGCTATAGAATCTAGTTTCCTAATTTCAATAGGTATACTATTCCACAGTCTTGTAGCCGAAAGAGCGTCCTCCCTCTGATTCTCTTTTGTATTTAGGACAAACAGCATTAATGCTTGAATATCTAGTGTTGCGGGAGTGCCGCTTATCATTCAAAATTAAGTGCTCATTTAGATAATTCGGCAAACGCCCATTAATTCGCTTATACATTATTATGCATTTATCTATCTTATGTTGCTCAAAAATAACGTTTGATATTGTTTTAATTGAAAGGCCCCCTGTCTACAAGCTTTAGTGCTATCGTCTTTCCTATTTACAGCGACCAGACTTACGGAATGTTCTTTCTTTAATCTGCATATTTGGACATCTCCTGGTAATCAGCATTTCTCGAGTTATAAGATCACTGTTGTTTATTTTGTTTATTTTACAGGGACACCACCATCAACGTCGTCAAGTTTTTCTAGTCAGGTACGTGAATGCGGTGTTTGATAAAACTGGCAAAATTACAGCAAGCTTGGTCAATAAATTAGTATAGGCATCGACATGATTTCGAGTGCAAGTTGGTGTTAACAGGCACGAGTAAAGTTTTCAAAGGCAGCAAAATTGCACGAGCCTGTAGGGCGAGTGCAATTTGTAGTCTTTGAATAATTTCTAGGTGCTCACTTCACCAAATTGTATGAGAAATCGTGTTTTTTTCTTGAGAATAATTTTCACGAGAAAAGCATCACAGAAAGTCGAGAAAGACGAAATTTTGACAGTGCGCGCGCGCCATTTATAATTTGCACTCGTGTTACAACTTTGCACTCATGTTACATGGAAAATACACTCGTTTTCAGCCAATCAGACGCGTGCAATTTTTTTTAGTTTAATTATTCCTAGACAGGTTTCAACTATAGTTCTGTATTTTAGACGGGCGACAGTGCAGCGCCAGTAAGGAGCGAACCCAACACACCCAGACACAGAAAAGAGAATGGTACCGAACAAGAGAAAGTTGTAGACGAAAAGGACAATGTAGAAAAACAGGAAGATTTTGCAGACTTCAGCAGATTTGAAAGTTTTGTTGAAGCACAGGAAGGTGAAGGCACGCATGGTTCATCTGTTCGTCCCGGGATTCATCGGAGATCGTTTTCACTGGACCACTCGCATGTAAGGGTTTTAAGATATTCGTTTATCTCTGTTTCGTCGTTCGTATGTGTCAAAGGCCGACTCGTATACACGTACTTTTGGGTGGGCTTTGCTTTGTGTATCGTCATTATCACCTCTGTTGCTGAAGAGCAGCTGTGAAAAGGCAGGGTGCCGGACAGTGGAAAGCGGCAACTGAATGTGACGTCTCCTTATCTAATAAATTTTAAAACGCCAGGCCGAAAATGGTCTCTAAATGTTGAAAGAGAAATGTAATCGTTCGTTTTGTTTACTTTCCTTGTATCAGGAGGTAGGTTGGTCTGGTTCAACGCCTGCCCAGAAGACTACCAATGAAGGTGAGGCATGAAGAACCTTCGGCTCAAAATGTTTTGCGATGTGTATTTTGTTAATTAGTTTTATGAAGAACACTTGTACGTCCTTGCTGACTTTTAGTTCTTCTGTTCTTCAGGAGTCACGGCAGCAGTGAGCAGACCTCCTCACACCCAGGAGGCCTTACCACGACCGGTTCCGAAGTTGGTACGTGTCATATAATATACCTATATTACAATAAAGTGTTAATAAGTAGTTTCTTAGAAATCGACTTTGAAATAAAAGCTAGCGCTAAGATGTCACGACGTTTCGACCTCTCAGAGGTCATTTTCAAGTGAGTAAGTTTTCCAAATCAGCATAAATAATTATGTTGAAACAAGTTGAAGACGATAAAATGTGATGAACGCTAAAATATGTGAAAAAGTGTAAACAATATACAGTGGAAGAGAAAAAAAAGAATAAAGGAATAAAAATATAAAATAAACCGTGCGTTTCAACTCTCGTCTACGTGGAAGTTTTTTCATGAGGAATGTGAACGCCTTAAAGAGATCTTCTCCCGACTGCGCTATTCTGACGACCTTGTGCAGTCAACCATTCGCAGATTGGTTGAATCAAAAGTGTCTGAGGATTCACATACCCGAATGGCTGATAAAAGAGAAGCCCCAGTCAGAATCGTGTTGCCCTACAAGGACCAGAAATCTGCAAATTTAGTACGAAAACAGTTGGCTGACCTCAGTCGGAAGATCAACGTAGATATTAGCCCAGTTTATACAAGTAAAAAGATCAAAAATGAAATTAGGGTCAGGGAAGACAAACCGTCTCTTGTGAGTCAACAATGCGTGGTGTATTCATTTCAGTGTGGCCTGTGCGATGCAGGCTATGTCGGCTACACGTGCAGGCTATGTCGGCTACACGTGCCGACACTTACACCAACGAATTGAAGAACACAAAGGATCGGCAATCAGACACCACCTCAGAGAGCAGCACGACATGGAGCCAGAAGACATCAAAAAGAGTTTTCGAATCTTAAGGAAGTGTCAGAACAAATTTGACTGTCTTGTTTTTGAAATGTTTTTTTTATCAAAGAACTGAAACCAACGCTTAACAAACAGTGCGATTCAATTCGCGCCAAACTATATGTTTAGAACAATTCGTGCTACGATTATTTTATTCTTTTATTCCGTTATTCTTTTATTCTCTTCCATTGTATATTGTTTACATTTTTTCACATATTTTAGCGTTCGCCACATTTTATCGTCTTCAACTTGCTTCAACATATTTATGCTGATTTGGAAAACTTACTCACTTGAAAATGACCTCAGAGAGGTCGAAACGTCGTGACTTCTTAGCGCTAGCTTTTACAATAAAGTGACCTGAACTTAGGTAAGATCTCAGTTGGCATGAGAAGGCATTTTTCTAATAACAAGTCCGGGAGTCTCAGACTGCGCATCCACCTGAAAATTTGTAGCCCCACTTTTCACTTCATTCGTTCACTTCCATTCTAATTCACTAATAACTGTTCTGTTTTTTTTTTTTTTCTTATCTTTATTTACCACCCACAGAAACCTCCAAGTCCTCCAACACTGAAACAAGGAAGGCGAATAGACAAGGATGGCGAAAAAGAAAGAAAACTTAACACGGAACCGCCAAAAGTTGTAGTAAGGTAAAGCTTTGTCAGAAATGGCACTGGTAAATTGATCACATCAGCTCGTTAGTATGGCATGAAATGTGGTCACGCACTCGTCCATTTCCCGCGAAGGAGATTGCATGACGCTCTTTTAGAGCCAGTTTACGGTGGCCTATTAAATCAAAAAAAGGAATGATACGTAGCAGTTTTTGGCAGATTTCCTTTTTCGCGTGAAGCATTAGTTACCAAGTGAACATATAATGCCACTGTTAGCATTGACGCTCTTTTTCTCTTCTTTGTAGACCACTGACCAAGGAGGATAAATTAAATACGAGAATAAATGATTTGAAAGAAAGAAATGCTGCGCTCTCTAAAGTTAACAGTGAACTTCAAGAGGAACTTAAAACGGTAGGATTTAGATGAGTTGTTCCCGACGGATACTGTGTAATAAAACTGAACATTTGTCTCATTAATCTCAAGAAATATCTCTCGCTAATCACAAGTTTTTCCTTTTGTTTTCTTCATAGATGATGGAAAATCGAGCAACACTGGAACTTAAACTTGGAAAGCTCAATTCAAATTCAACGCAAAAGAATGAAACCGTCAGCAATTGAAAAGATGAATGATACAATAAAAAGATTCTATCTTCCTGGAATGTGAAATAAACGAAAATTTTTTTCCAATTAACAGCAATGCTGATATGTATTTTTCGTGACATTTTCATGTCTAGAAAGACTAAGACCAACTTCCAACCCCCGCCTAATTACATTTTAGTGCATAATTTTTTTATCTTGCTTTTAGATATGAACTGTTAATTAAGAATTTTCTCCATAAGCCACATTCTAAAGAATTATATTATATAGATAAGAAAATCTAAAAAAAATATATCATTACGATACGTAACGGTAGAATTTCCAAGAGATGATTAAAAATCAGAATCATTTCGAAAACTGTTTTATTTCATTTCATCTTTGCTCGATTTGTTTGATGGCAAAACACACTACGGACCCCACTACGTTATCCACTGGCCTGGATAGGGATTTATTCAGTGGATAGCGTCATCCAACCTTTGAACAACCGGGGGGCCAGAGCCTTAAAAACGTTCATCATGCGTGCTATGCGACCTGCCAGTGAACAGGTATCTCTATTTGACACTCCTCGACGTGAAAAACGACGAAGCAAACCTACATTGTCAGGCACTCAATACCTTTAACAGGATGGTAAATCTTCACATCTTGTTAGTTTTAGGAATTATTCTATATGTTCACTGGATGAGAAGTGTGAATACTTTTACGGTACCAAAACCGACCAAAACCCAAGCAAAATGGCTGGATTATGAAGTGGGAGCGATTGTTCATTTCAACATGCAAACGTTTAACCGCTATATGAAGCCAGGTAAGAAATTTGCTCCTCGAGCAATGACGTGATTATGTATCATGGCCAGTTACT